>NC_056075.1:3541611-3841941 GCF_016772045.2 Ovis aries
AGAATACATTTGAATCAGTTCTAATGAGGTGGATGAAACTGGAACCTATTATACAGAGTGAAGTAAGTCAGAAAGAAAAATACCAATACAGTATACTAATGCATATATATGGAATTTAGAAAGATGGTAACGATAACTCTATATGTGATATAGCAAAAGAGACACAGATGTATAGAACAGTCTTTTGGACTCTGTAGGAGAAGGCAAGGGTGGAATGATTTGAGAGAATACATTGAAACATGTATATTATCATATGTGAAACAGATTGCCAGTCCAGGTTCCATACATGAGAGAGTGCTCAGGGTTGGTGCACTGGGATGACCCAGAGGGATGGGATGGTGAGGGAGGTGGGAGGGGGGTCACAATGGGAATCACATGTACATCCATGGATAAGTCATGTCAATGTATGGCAGAAATTGTACATATTGTAAAGTAGCCTCCAATTAAATAAATTTCAAAAAATAGAAAGAAAAAAATAAAGATCAGCTTGGGTGAATATATACTTACCTGATATTCCTTTCATTAGATTTATTCTTGTTATTCCACTACTGGCATACCCTGTATTTTGCTGTCCAAAATACTGATACATATGTTATTTACTTTGTATGTGACTTGGTCACATATATTTTCTGCTTAGAGGTCCTTATGTTTTTGACTGTTCCAAGCAAATTTTCCCTGGCATGTGGTAGAAACTTTCATTGTATAAATTTAAGCCATCACCTCATTGCATGAAGATTTTGAATTAATTATTTTAAATATTTGTTTAATATCATCATTATACCATCTTCAATATTCATCATTATTTTTTCTGTGATGAGCTAAAACCTGAGTATTGTTTCTATTAATATTTTTTGGCACTTTCTACTTTTATACTCAAAGTCCCTTCCTGTACTCTTAATTTTATCTATTTGTGTTTAGGCATCTTGTAATGTTTTTCCTGTGTTGAATCAGCTACATTTTACCTCTTCCTATTGTTGGCTAATTTGTTAGGAATAAGCCTGCAGTAACTTTCTGCAGTCACTTGCCACAATGCCATGAAGAAAAAAAAAAAATATATATATATATATATATATATATCTCTGGCAATTGTACTTTAGACTAATTAGCAAGTATTCCTATAAAGATAAAACAATGTAGGTTTTAAACTGATAACTGATGTTTATACTTTATTTTCTTCTTAACATTTCTGTTTTTATATATTGGTATTTCTAATGATTTTTAAACTAGGAGAAAGATGTTGCATATCCTACACAAGCTAATAGTTGCAACATATGCTTAGCTGGCATGACAAAATTGTATTTAATAAATTCTTGAGTATTTGTGTGTGTGTGTGTGTGGTGTGTGTGCAAGTCATTTTTAAAAATATAACTGCTTATAGATGCAAATAGATAATTTGGTCTGTTTACTTTCTGTTGTCTTATAGTGCCTTTCAATGGTGCTTGACTCCATTTTTGCTCTTTCTGTTTACTTGTGTTTTCTTTTCCTGAATCAGCCATAATGAGAGATACTACCAGAAAAGGAATATATGCCATACTTAGTTCATTTTCTTGGGTCCATTACTATTTTTTATGCCCCTATGGAAAAGCGTAGTTTCTATAATAATTAGTACTTTCTGTATGCCATCTTCTAAATAGTTAATACTTGTAATAGTAAAGCCCTTTATTTCTTTGTTACTTTTTATCATGTAAACTAGGGACATAACCATCCAAACTGTCTTCTTCACAAAATTGTCATCTCAAGTCTATACACTTTACAAGTCCAATTCTTATAGCTTCTTAAAAACTGTAATTCTGGATCTCCAGAACATACATGTGCTCTTAGTATTTCCCAGCCAGATGTGGGAGATAACTTTCTGGTAATAGACCACAGTTATAATGTCAGAGTTTAGCCAGTAGTAGAGATACACCACACTCTGGGTAAGTTGTGCCTAGTACTCTGCTAAGGGTCTGAGTCAACTTGCGTTTGTTTTTTTTTTTTCCTTCAGGGAGAGGAGTATTGAAGTTTGGAGTACTCTTTTCTCTTATTCACTCTATAAGCTTGAGATATGAGTGATATAACTTGATTTCCTCAGTGATATGTATGGTTTTTAAAAAGTAGATGGGAATATTCAAGATGACCACCTTTATCCTCATTATGTTTTTTTATGTTGTAAATTCCAAACTTGAACAAAATCATATGTTCCGATAACCAAGTAACAGATTATTCTGATAAAGTAACTCTCCTGGGCTAAAATATTGGTTTGGCCAGAAAGTTCATTCATGCAAGTTTTTCTGTAACAGCTTCACAAACAAACTTTTTGACCAACCCAATATAATGTATGCGTCCCACGTGGCTCAGTGGTAAAGAATCTGCCTGCCGACACAGGAGATGTGGGTTCAATCCCTGGGTCAGGAAGACCGCCTGGAGTGGGAAATAGCGACCCACTGAAGTATTTTTGACTATAAAATTGAATGGACAGAGGAGCCTGTTGGGTGACAGTCCATGGAGTTGCAAAGAGTCCAACATGACTGAGCACACAGGCAATATAATGTATAATATAATATAATTACACATATAATTTAGAAATTAAGATTTAATGGGAATTAAACAACTTTAACATTGGCAGATCCTCCATAATCTTGATTTACTACAATAAAGGCAAAGGTCTCTTTCTTTTTTAAGGATGATATGGTGTTTTCCCAGAACAACAGATAACCCCGCTTATAGTTACCTATCCCCACAGTTACCAGTTCCATGATTTACTTATCTCCACAAAACTGCCAATTCTTTAAGTATGTTGAACTTTCCATCATTGCATAATAAATGTTCTACATGCAAACTCAGACAATAAGTGGAGATTTACTTTCTTGTACAGACTGACACTCTTATTTAGTAGCATGTATTTTTTGGGAACTGAAGATTTCCCATTAATGGTAGTTAGGATCTCCTAGAGTAATATATCTTCTCGAATAATCAATACAGGACTCTCTGAAAATGACCTATAGGCTTATAGAGAACAAAACTAAACAAAACAAACACAGAAACAAACCCACAGCCTATTAGATTTTACACAAGATGTTACATATATGTAATGCCAAAATATGTAAATGCAGCACTGAGATTGCTGTTTCACTGAAGTTAAAATAGGCTCTAATTTTTTTCCATTCTCCCTTTTTTAATATGGCCAAACTAAATTTTAAGTCTATATTTTAAAAACATTGACTCTTACCATTTCATTTTCCATGTATGTTTAGAGGAGTTGTTTGTTTATATTCTTCAATGTATAGTTTAATGATTTGTCTAAATGAATTTTAAAATAAGGTATTAGAAATCCAACACCTTGCAAACAAAGTATGTGTGTTTGAGTTGAGAGACTCAGTCCTCACTTTGCAGCACTATCACTGTACTCCTTAACTTGATCAAATATGTTAATTTGATTCATTAATTTTAATAATTAGAAATTTTCACCCTTGGATTAAGGACAAATATTTGTGCTTCAGTTCAGTTCAGTTGCTCAGTCGTGTTTGACTTTTTGTGACCCCATGAACTGCAGCATGCCAGGCCTCCCTGTCCATCACCAAATCCTGGAGTCCACCCAAACCCATGCTCATTGAGTCTGTGATGCCATCCAACCATCTCATCCTCTGTCGTCCCCTATATTTGTGCATAAGGGATATTTTAATATATTAATTATACATGAGTTGATTGATACAAGTTGACAAGAAGTATGTTTGCAATACACTCATCTATTTCATAGCACATTAGGAAAAATAATTCTGAATTACAGGAAATGTTTACAAATTGTTTTTCCTTTATTAATCCCTCTCTCTTTTTAAATATAAATATATACAGATTTTCTGCCAATGTACTCTTTTTTTTCCATACAGTAACTTTTTTAAATTTTAATTTATTTTAAATATAAATTTATTTATTTTAATTGGAGGTTAATTACTTTACAATATTGTATTGGTTTTGCCATACATCAACATGAATCCACCCACAGGTATACCACGTGTTCCCCATCCTGAACCCCTCCCTCCTCCCTCCCCGTACCATCCCTCTGGGTCGTCCCAGTGACACCAGCCCCAAGCATCCAGTATCATGCATCAAACCTGGACTGGCGATTCGTTTCTTAAATGATATTATACCTGTTGCAATGCCATTCTCCCAAATCTTCCCACCCTCTCCCTCTCCCATAGAGTCCAAAAGACTGTTCTATACATCTGTGTCTCTTTGCTGTCTTGCATACAAGGTTATCATTACCATCTTTCTAAATTCCATATATATGCATTAGTATACTGTATTGATGTTTTTCTTTCTGGTTTACTTCACTCTTTATAATAGGCTCCAGTTTCATCCACCTCATTCGAACTGATTCAAATGTATTGGTTTGTTTTTTTTTTTTAATTCTAAGCTTTACAAATTTTCTATTTCCCACTTGTTTTTCTCTACTTTTTCATTTCAGTTGACCTTGGTTGAATTGTTTTCCATTTCCTCCCATTCTTCATATTTCACTTTTGTAATTTAACTGAAGAACTATTTCCCAGAGTAGGAGGATATGAGGGTTAAAGCAACAAACCCCAAGCCTATCTAATCTGTTTTCTACATTAGGGATAGTATGGATTAGATAAAGTAGATGACATTCATGTGATGATTCCCAGGGAATAATGGTCAACTGCTACCAGATGCTCTCATGATTTAATTTTTTGAAAATTTTCTAAATAGCAAGTAACATATGATAAAAATGCAGGCAAAATACATTAATCTTATATTAGGAATAATGATCGTTACCTTTTTCTCAATACCTTAGTAATCACGCATTCTCAGGTAACAAATGCTGATCATTTGTGACAGTACTTTTATATCTTTGTCTGAGTTCATATCAAATAAGTATATATCTATATAGTATTTATACTATAATTAGGAAGACTTCCATCTTATTCAATAATTTATATTGCCTGCAAAAGCATTACACTGAGCTTATTTTTTTTTGTAACTGTGTCCTTTGACTTACTGATCTTTTTTTTTTTTTTTAAATTTCCTACATGACAATTAATCACTTCCCCTTTCTGACCAAAACTGGCTTCATTCCAGCTTTCCATATAATATACAAACTTATGCATTGCTATTCTACAAGTATGATTATTGGTTTATATGAAATAAATCCTAAATAAGATCCTTAACTTTTGAAAATATTGGGTTGAAATATTACAAAAATGTCCAAGTATGATTATTGGTTTATATGAAATAAATCTTCAATAGGATCTTTAACTTTTGAAAATATTGGGTTAAAATATTACAAATATGTTACTTTATAAAGATAATTGAAAAATTAAAACATGCTATTGAGAGATTAACGAATACCTACAAAGAAATACTATTGCAGTGAATGGATAAATTTTACATCATGATGTCAGTAATCTCCATATTCTAACTGATAAACTCATTGGAAAAGTTATATTAAGGTTACTTGGCAAATTATGAATCTTATTTGAAAAATGAATGTGGAAATGAATAAATATCTTAGAACAAAACATGCCACTTGAAAGAGAAAAGAGAGGAGAGTTCTCTATGTATTCAAAATTATCAAGCTACAGTAAATACTTCTGAGTAATATGGTAAAAGTATCAGTTCATTCAGTCAGTTCTGTCCAATTCTTTGTAACCCCCTGGACTGTAGCACTCTAGGTTTCCTTGTCCATCAACTCACAGAGCTTGCTCAAGCTCATGTCCATCGTGTGGGTGATACCATTCAATCATCTCATCCTCTGTCATGTCATCTCCTCTTCTTGCCTTAAATCTTTCCCTGCATCAAGGTCTTTACCAATGAGTCAGTTCTTCACATCAGGTGGCCAAAGTATTGGAGTTTTAACATCAGTCCTTCCAAAGAATATTCAGGGTTGATTTCCTTTAGGATGGACTGGATTGATCTCCTTGTAGTCCAAGGGATTCTCAAGCGTCTTCTCTAACACCACAGTCCAAAAGCATCAATTCTTTGTTGTTCAGCTTTCTTTATAGCCCAACTCTCACATCCATACATGACTACTGGAAAAACCATAGCCTTGACTAGATGGACCTTTTTTGGCAAAGTAATGTCTCTGCTTTTTAATATGTTGTCTGGGTTGGTCATAACTTTTCTCCCAAGGAGGAAGCACCTTTTAATTCCATGGCTGCAGTCACCATCTGAAGTGACTTTGAAGTCCAAGAAAATAAATTCTGTCACTATTTTCATTGTTCCACATCTCTTTGCCAAGAAGTGATGGGACTAGATGACATGATCTTAGTTTTTTGAATATTGAGTTTTAAGTCAGCCTTTTCACTCTCCTTTTTCACTTTCATCAAGAGGCTCTTTAGTTCCTCTTCGATTTCAGCCATAAGGGTGGTGTCATCTGCATATCTGAGGCGATTGATATTTCTCCTGGTAATCTTGATTCCAGCTTATGCTTCATCCAGCCAAGCATTTCACATGATTTACTCTGCATACAAGTTAAATAAGCAGATTGACAATATACAACGTTGACGTACTCCTTTCCCAATTTGGAACCAGTACATTTTTCCACGTCCTGTTCTAATTGTTGCTTCTTGATCTGCTTCCAGGAGGCAGGTAAGGTGGTCTGGTATTCCCATCTCTTGAGGAATTTTCCAGTTTGTTGTGATCCCCACAGTCAAAGGCTTTAGCGTAGTCAATGAAACAGAAGTAGATGTTTTTCTGGAATTATTTTGTTTTTTCTATGATCCAACAGATGTTGGCTATTTGATCTCTGATCCCTCTGCCTTTTCTAAATCCAGCTTGAAAATCTTGAAGTTTACGGTTCACATACTATTGAAGCCTACCTTGGAGAATTTTGAGCATTACTTTACTAGCATGTGAAATGAATACAATCGTGCAATAGTTTCAGCATTCTTTGGCATTGCCTTTCTTTGGGATTGGAATGAAACTGATATTTTCCAGTCCTGTGGCCACTGCTGAGTTTTCCGAATTGCTGGCATATTGAGTGCAGCACTTTCACAGTATCATTTTGGATTTGAAATAGCTCAACCGGAATTCCATCACCTCCGCTAGCTTTGTTTGTAATGATGTTTCCTATGGCCCACTTGACTTTCCACTCCAGGTGAGTGATAACTTATCGTGGTTATTTGGGTCATTAAGATCTTTTTTGTATAGTTCTATGTATTCTGCACCTCCTTTTAATATCTTCTGTTTATGTTACGCCCATACGCTTTCTGTCCTTTATTGTGCCCATCTTGTAAAAGTATAGGTAAAGGCCATTGGAAGAAATTATAGAGACCAGAAATAAACTATCCACACACATATATAAGCTTCATATATGACAGAGAAAGCATTGCTTTTTAGTAGGGAAAAGGTAGATTGATCAGTAAATTGTTTAGGGATAAGTGCTTGTATATAGGAACAAAATTAAGATTCCTGTCTCAAATAAGACACAGAGATCAACCTAAATTGAATTCAATCTTAAATAATAAAACATTTAAATCTTTATATGAATATTTAGGGTACTGTCATTATGTTTTTGGAAGAAAGAGGATGTAAAAATTGAAAATCATAATAAAGATATATTTTCATAAAATTAAATTTTTTCCATCGTATGACTCCATAAGACATGGGAAATATATATATATTTTAAAGGCATCTCATATAGAAAAATGTCTGTGAAATATTCCTTGATATTATATCCAGAGTCTATCTAATTCATATCCTTGATGTTCTTCCACTTTTACCACTTGATTTAAGTCATCATCAGTCATCTCTAAACAAGTCTCTACATGTTTATTTCTGCCTCTCTGTAGTCCATTCTCAAACAGATCTAGAGTAGTTTCTTGAAATGTAAGTTGGATGATGGCAATCCTCTGTTTAGAATCGTACAATACCTTCCATATTGTTCAGAGTGAAATCTAAGTAAATTTAGAAAACATACCGATCTGCAAGCCCCCAATGTGTCCATAATTTCATATCTCCTACTCATCATTTATTTCTCAGACACACTGGCCTCTATTTTTCACACAAAACAAGAGTGCTCTGGTTTAGGTCTTTGAATTTACTTTACCTATTATGCTATTCTCCAAATAACCACATAGTTTATCCTTCAACTTCTTAGAGTCCCTGTTCAAACAGTAATTGACCAATGAAGCCATTTATTTGATAGCTCTCTTTATCCCAATCACTCTTGTTTTATGTTTCACCTATCACAATCTGACAAAACATATATCCACAAAAACTTATTATTCATTATAGTCTGCCTGGAATTTAGAGGAGTGTTTGAATAATATGCATAGGAATGTTCAAACTTAGGATAGTGGTTACTTCTGGGATGAAGAGGGAGGAGTGGAATTTTAGAGTTTAGATAAGAATTTTTAATAATATATATGAACTTTTTTCTTAACTGAGAATAGCATTTGAGTATCTAGTATTTTATCATTCTTTTTGTTTACTTGGGATATCCCATTGAAAGAAAAATACAGTTTTGGAGTACAGATGTAAATGCCTCATTTATTAAATATGTTTTACTTAGAAGAACAAAATGACAAAAACAATAACGAAGTTTGTACTAAGAGATTTTGCTTTGTGCATTAAACAGGACTGCATTTTTGAAAATGTATCCTAACATTTTAGTGCTTTCTATGGATTTTAATGTAATTTTGATTATACAATTAGCTAAACTTACTATTCCCTTATATGTTATGTCTAAATATCCTTCATACCTATTTAAGCAAAGAATTCAACAGAAGCTAACTAATAAATAATTATATTGATTTTGTTTGTTTGTTTTGAGTATGGTAGGATTAACAAAATCAGACAGTGAAGTTGATTGAATTTTCAAAAACAATCTCTTTATATACTTTGATTGGTTGAAAGGCAATATGACATAACTTTGTTTAACTATTTTATTTAAAAAGGTACATAAATACAAAAAAACAAAATATAGTATAGAACTGAATATATATTCAAGATAGGTATAGAGAAATACATCTATATATGTCTATTCATAAATACATATCTAAATATCTAAAAAGTGATCAAAGAAATTCATCTTATAGAAAAGTATAACTCAGAATGAGTTACTACTTGGGTATGTTTAGATATGTGATCAACTTTTAACATAAGTTTGGGTGGGTGGATGGTTACATAAATTTAAACACAATAGTTACTGGATTTTTATTTCATAGACTAAAACACTGAGGAGAAAATTATATTAATATTAATGTCTGTTCAAAGGTCAAAAATCTTATGTAAATTATAACTCCTGCCTAGAAGTCCATTAGTCTTTCAAATAAATCACGAAAATTTTTACTTCATTTCCAAGTATTTTTTTTTAAGTTTTATTGGTAGTCTTAATTACTATTGTGAGGTGCTAGTTAGAGGAGTTAAGTTAAAAAATCGATGTGAAATGGATCTTTACATAAATTATTATTTAATAATGCACCTTTTATTAATCTAGAGCAGATGGTGGATGGGACTTATACAAGACATTTGTACAGAATAGGATTATGAGCTATAATTCTGAGGTATTAAATGGTCACGTCTTTTGGAAATGTAAGGAGTCATCTTTTAGGTATCACATTTATTTTTTTATTTATTTACTTTTTAACTTCTTAAAATTTCTTTTTTTTATTTTTTTTATTTTTATTTAATTTTTTTATTTTTTTATTTTTTTAATTTTAAAATCTTATTTATATGTAGATACAGTTTCAGCTAGGGAGAAATAAGACATCTTTTCCAGGTTAGGAGAAGACTATTACATTTGACCTACAAATTATGTCCCAGGGGAGACTACTTGTCTATTTTAAACATTCCCCACTAATATGACCCAGACCTATATGGAAAATTCATTTTTTATTACAACTGGAATCTCTAGGAATAAAACTTGATTTTTCATGCAAAACAAAATATGCTACTTTCCCATATTTTTATGTTAGCATCACATTATGTCCTCTTTTGTAATGTGTTTGCTTACTATTCTTTATGGTGTCCTTGAATAATTCTAGTTACGAGTTTTTTCTCACTAAGAGAGTATCTACTCCCTAGGCTATAATTACTAGATATAGTAACTCATATTTTCTATTTTTAATCACTCTCAGGCACCAATTTTAACCCTCAACAGATTTTTTATTGTATTGTACTTTCTTTTTGTAAAACTGTTATATTTGTCACATGATTTCTATTTTCTTTGTTAATAATCAGACTTAATAAAATGTTATCAGTTCTTCTTTTTTTGATCTGCCACAATATATGAGTGACATTCACCATACTGTGAATAGTTGACCCAAATAAATCTATATTATCTTTTGAAGGAGAAAATAACTGCAAAATCTACCAGCTAATCTTCTGTTCTGTTCCAAATTTTACCCTTTTCTATTACTTGTGTGACTCTTAAACAAAGTTCTCTTCCATAATGTGCTGGAGACTAATAATTTTCTGTCAAAATCTTTTACTAATATTAAAACAATTTACTATATATAATTATTTATGTTATTATTTAGCAAAGAATCTAAGGTTTATTGTGACTTTTAAAGATATAATCTTATTCATTTTCAGTATTTTTAATTAAAGTATACATTATAATGATCCAAGTGTTCCCAGAAGCATCTTAACCCCCCCCCTTGTATAACAAAATTCAGTATCCAGTTATATTATAGTGATTCAATGATAGAAGAATGGATTTTCAGTTCCAGATCTATATACTGATAAATTTATTTCAATTATGTAAGCTCTTTTCTTTCAGTGTTCTAATTTATAAAATTAGAATAAGTCTCATATAGTGTTGATGTTAGAAGGTAGAAGTACAGATATAATTGACCAAGAAAGAATTAGGCAATGAGATTAAAAATATTATTTAACACAATTAATTAATTAGATGTGATAATCATCTTGCTTCCCAGATCTTAATTTTAATTTTGATATTACATTGTGACTACATTTAAATAATGTCTCTACTTTACAGGCACATAATCTATCAAAAAGTTAACATTACCAAACCAATATATGGAACTCTTTCCCTACAGTTCAATGGTCTTTAAGAAGCCTTTACTGCTGTTTTCAGAATTCATAGTTTCTTGGTTTTGGTTCCTGAATTTGTGTCTGTTAGTTAAGGATATTTTAATAAGGAAATAATAATTTACTAAAAAAAATTAGATTTATGACTTTTCAGAAAGATACATATGATGATTATTTTAGACAAACTATGTATTAAATAAAGGAATTGTATAGGGCCCAAAGGAAAGAACATTTGAAGAGTCTTGCAACACAGATTCTATGCCAAGCCTTACTAAAATTAGCTGTGTACAACATATAGAGGGAGGATGAAATTTCACTCATCTATAATATATTTCAGCAAAAAAATATAAAATCAACAAAGAACAAAATATGTTTCAAATTGCAATTTTTTTCAAATTGAGTAATGGAAAAGGTGATTAAATATATTTAACACTAAGTTAAGGCGTACGTGGAGAATAACATCCGAATTTTCATGAATACTAAATGAGCAATATTTGTTTTGTTAATATTTTTAATATAAGAATATGAAAAATTGTTGAAACATGGGTATTTCTCTCACTAGTTTCATTAATTTATCAAAATCACATAGTAAGAAAATACCAGAGCCATGTTTGGAACCTAAGAAATTTGGTCAAGTTCATACTCTTAACCTATACACTCTACCATATCCAAAGCATTAGATTCTTTGTTTTTAAAACAGGAATAGAGTTATAATGGGTTCCCCAGGTAGCTCAGTAGTAAAGAACATACCTTCTAATGCAAGAGTCTCAAGTTTGATCCCTGGGTTGGGAACATTCCCTGGAGAAGGAGATGGCAACCCACTCCAGTATTCTTGCCTGGAAAATTCCACGGATAGAGGAGTCTGGTAGGCTACACTCCATGATGTCACAGAAGAGTTGGATATGACTTAGAGACCAAAATGACAAGAGTCATTAGGATTAAAAGGAGTTATTTTATTTAAGCATAGAGTCAACACAATAGTTAATAAGTGGTAGTTTTGATTCTCATCATATGTGCTATGTTTTACTCTACAGTTCTAGTTAGATAATATATTCAGAAAGTGAAGGTGAAAAGTGAAAGTGTTAGTCACTCAGTCATGTCTGCCTCTTCGCAGCCCCATGGACTATAATCATATACATTCAGAATATATATATATATACTCTCAGAATATATTCAGAAAAATCAGCATTAAACCCAACGTACATGGCCACTAGTTGACTACAAGCGCTTCTGTTCAGTACCTACTCCAGCAATGGAAATTATGGCAAACACTTAACCTGTAAGATTTGCTTCCACATGAGAACTGAATTAGAATGATAGCCAGTAATGGGTTAGATCTCAGAAGAAAAAGGGGAAAAGTATATCTTATAAGAAACTGAGAAAAATAGTAATCAGGTAACTATTATTCAAATTTACTATGGAACTATGGTACTTAACTATGAATACAGATGAAAATCCATTTGCTTATGTTCTCTGGTAGTATGCAGAGTATGTATCTGCATTAAGTATGTATCTGTATTAAGAGTATGTATCTCATAAGCCAAGAAATCTGGATATATTCTTCAGAGTGCATTTGCTTTGTTCATAGTTTTTTGTACATTAACCATTCTGCTATTTTTTCCCCATTCTTAATGAGTAAAGATATCTAGAGACTTTCTATACATTTCATTTATATATCTTCTTTTGTAGACTATTGCTTTGAATTTTTTGCACATGGAAAGTTGTCTTCACTTTTTATCTGTAGGATTTTATTATGCTTTCTAGGAATGAATCTCTTGTGAGATGTTCCTGACAAAATATGAAAAATATATTTCATTCTATGGCTTTTTCTTTTCATATCTTAATGGTATCTTAATCTTAATGCCTTGTGAGGAAGGCATGAAAGAATGTTTTTTTATAAGTAAATATTTTAGGACTTGTAGGCCATAGAATATCTCTCTCTTTCTGTTGTAGTGATAATGTGGCCATAGATGCTAAATAAACAATTGGTATGACTGTGTTCCAGGCAAATGATTAACAGAGAATGAATTTGAATTTCATATAATTTCTAAGTTTCTTGAATATCTTTTCATTTTTCAGTAATTTTCCAAAAAGTTCTTAGATGTTAGGACTTATAAACCATCAGCATGGGTTCACTGGAATAAAACATTCATCGAACTATGAACTTAAGAATTGTGCACCTTTACTGTGTATAAACTATACCTTGAAAGGAAGTAAAAACTGACTAAAAGGTTTAATCTGAAAAAAACTTCAGCATGACAACTGGATTTGACTCATTTGAAGTAATTTAGAGACCTTTACTTTGAAGCTTTTTTTTTTTAAATTTTTATTTTTACTTTATTTTACTTTACAATACCGTATTGGTTTTGCCATACATTGACATGAATCCACCACGGATGTACATGCGTTCCCAAACTTGAACCCCCCTCCCACCTCCCTCCCCATAACATCTCTCTGGGTCATCACTGTGCACCAGCCCCAAGCATGTTGTATCCTGCGTCGGACATAGACTGGCGATTCGATTCTTAAATGATAGTATACCTGTTACAATGCCATTCTCCCAAATCATCCCACCCTCTCCCTCTCCCTCTGAGTCCAAAAGTCCATTATACACATCTGTGTCTCCTTTGCTGTCCTGTATCTTTTTATTTTTAGTTCATCTTTAGTAAATTTTATAATATCAAATCCGCATGTCTTTTCACTGCCTCTTGTTATCCCAAAGGCATTATTAAACCCGTACGTGAAAACCTGGGAAAATACAGAACCATTTGTTTTGTGGTAAAGTGACTGAGGAAGGACACTGATATAGATACCTTATCTTCAAAACTAAGTATCAAACTTTCAATTAAAACCAGAATTTAACCACTCTGTAGCAAGTGTCCATTTTACTCAGCGGCAGAGCTTTCAGGAGGGTCCTGTCCACATTCACTGGGTCTTCTTATTAATCTCTGAGTTTAACTTTTCTACAGACTTGATTCACTAACTTGCTCCACCCACTTTTTATCTTAATTTGTTGAATTTCTATTCTACTGATAAAAGAACACTGTTTTCTTCGCTTCACTATTGATTTTTCCTTTTTGTGCTTTTAGAATTTTATTTCAGCAGCATTATAGACAGGATAGAAGACACATCTATGTAACTACACAGACATCTTGAATAAAAACCAACACATTTCAAGTTAAATGAGATTTATCCTTACATGATAATGTAGTATCAGGCTTGATTAAAGTGGTTACAATTGTTTATTCATCCAAGTGAAGGTAGTATGGTTCAAATTCCATAAGCAAATCTGAGTATTTTATTGTTTCATTGGTGTTGGGGAAGTTGTTACCAGAGGGAAGAACAAGGATGGAAAGTTTTGCATGAGATCTATTTTACTAAATATAATGGAAAACCGTTGACAATTATATTTTAGTGTTATCTGTATATTAT
Source organism: Ovis aries (assembly GCF_016772045.2). Classification (NCBI taxonomy): domain Eukaryota; kingdom Metazoa; phylum Chordata; class Mammalia; order Artiodactyla; family Bovidae; genus Ovis; species Ovis aries. The sequence continues at coordinate 3,556,033 of NC_056075.1, forward strand.
ACATGTCTCTTTGGGGTCTAAGGTTATCAAGATATTTTTAAAACATTTAACTGTGGATTCTCCCAACTGTGGAATATTGGGCCCTTTTTTGATACTTGAGTTCTGCTACTGATATGAGGAAATAGTAGGTATGTTTTTACAAATATTTCTAAAACAAACTCTTGGCAGAAACCCCTCAGAGTGCCCCAATGCCCTTTATTATTCAATTTATATAATTATCAATGCATCCATGAATATGAAAATCAATCTTCCCATGGGATATTAAATCAATGTCCTAGCAGGAAGTCATTTCTATTTTCTTCAGTGTAATTATTGAGAGTATATATGACAATTAAAAAATCTTGAAGTTCTAGTTCTAATAATACTTGGCATTTAAAATAGCTCACTTTGATAGAAAATTTGTATTTCACCCAGTCTTCTCATTCCCTGGCTTGACAGATGTCAATCAGTAGTTAACTACCTTTATTTATCACATGCGATTGATGATTCTTGTTTCTTATACTTAATCTCATTTCTCAAACTTCCACTTTTCAAAATCTTAATATGGATTGAGGATAAAGATCAATGCCTGAACTTGATTTGATCTTTTCTAGTTTTAAATCTTGATAGAGGAAATGTAAAGTATATGTAATTTAAGTGAATCCCAAAACAGAAGGGACTATTTAGAAGATTGTTTCAGTACAGTTCAGTAGCTCAATCATGTCTGACTCTTTGCGACCCCATGGACTGCAGCACGCCAGTCCTCCCTGTCCATCACCAACTCCCGGAGTTTACTCGAACTCAGTCCATTGAGTCGGTGATGCCATCCAACCATCTCTTCCCCTGTCATCCCCTTGTCCTCCTGCCTTCAAGCATTTTGCATGATGTACTCTGCATGAAAGTTAAATAAGCAGGGTGACAATATACAGTCTTAATGTACTCCTTTCCTAACTTGGAACCAGTCTGTTGTTCCATGTCCTGTTCTAAGTGTTGTTTCTTGACCTGTATACAGATGTCTCAGGAGGCAGGTAAGGTGTTCTGATATTCTGAATTTCAGAATTTTCTGAAATTTCAGAAAATTCTGATATTTCAGAATTTTCCACAGTTTGTTGTGATCCACACAGTCAATGGCTTTAGTGTAGCCAATTAAGCAGAAGTAGCTGTTTTTTTCTGGAATTCTTTTGTGTTTTCTGTGACCCAGCAGATGTTGGCAATTTGATTTCTGGTTCCTCTGCCTTTCCTAAATCCAGTTTATACATCTGAAAGTTCTCGGTCCACATACTGTTGAAGCCTAGCTTGAAGGATTTTGAGCATTACCTTGCTAGTGTGTGAAAGGAGTACAGCTGTGAGGTAGTTTGGATATTCTTTGAGAGTTCCCAAAAAATTGGCTAAATCATTGCTATGTAGTTTATGTACTAAGGTTATAAATATGCTTACATGACACAGAGAATTTTCATTTCTCCTGTAAGATGTGATGTTTAATAGTTCATATGGTCATCCTTAAAAATTTAGTGACAAATACAATTCTTAATTAAATACATTTGTTTATAGGATAGAAGGTAATTTTTCTGGCACTGATACAGATATCTTATTTCTGAATTTACCTTGTCTGTAAAAAGTGAAATGCAGTGCCTGAGGATACGTTTTGTTGACAGAAAATTCATGCTGTGAGGTTTTTGGAGGTTCAGCATAGAAAGCATATATATATGTAGTGATTATTTTAATCTTTCTTAATGCTTTGACACACTCAAAAACTGTAAGGAGAATTATTCTTGTGAAATTATTATTATTATTATTGTGAAATAATATTATTTTATGTATTCAGTTCAGTTCAGTCGCTCAGTCGTGTCCGACTCTTTGAGACCCCATGAATCGCAGCACGCCAGGCCTTCCTGTCCATCACCAACTCCCGAAGTTCACTCAGACTCACGTCCATCGAGTCAGTGATGCCATCCACCCATCTCATCCTCGTTTGTCCCCTTCTCCTCCTGCCCCCTGTCCCTCAGAGCCTCAAAGTCTTTCCCAATGAGTCAACTCTTCACATGAGGTGTCCAAAGTACTGGAGTTTCAGCTTTAGCATCATTCCTTCCAAAGAAATCCCAGGGTTGATCTCCTTCAGAATGGACTGGTTGGATCTCCTTGCAGTCCAAGGGACTCTCAAGAGTCTTCTCCAACACCACAGTTCAAAAGCATCAATTCTTCTGTGTTCAGCCTTCTTCACAGTCCAACTCTCACATCCATACATGACCACTGGAAAAACCATAGCCTTAACTAGATGGACCTTAGTCGGCAAAGAAATGTCTCTGCTTTTGAATATGCTATCTAGGTTGGTCATAACTTTTCTTCCAAGGAGTAAGCGTCTTTTAATTTCCTGGCTGCAGTCACCATCTGCAGTGATTTTGGAGCCCAGAAAAATAAAGTCTGACACTGTTTCCACTGTTTCCCCATTGATTTCCCATGAAGTGATGGGACTGGATGCCATGATCTTCATTTTCTGAATGTTGAGCTTTAAGCCAACTTTTTCCCTCTCCTCTTTCACTTTCATCAAGAGGCTTTTGAGTTCCTCTTCACTTTCTGCCATAAGGGTGGTGTCATCTGCATATCTGAGGTTATTGATATTTCTCCCGGCAATCTTGATTCCAGCTTGTGTTTCTTCCAGTCCAGCATTCCTCATGATGGACTCTGCATATAAGTTAAATAAGCAGGTTAACAATATACAGCCTTGTGTACTCCTTTTCCTATTTGGAACCAGTCTGTTGTTCCATGTCCAGTTCTAACCATTGTTTCCTGACCTGCATACAGATTTCTCAAGAGGCAGGTCAGGTGGTCTGTATTCCCATCTCTCTCAGAATTTTCCTCAGTTTCTTGTGATCCACACAGTCAAAGGCTTTGGCATAGTCAATAAATAAATATTCTGCATTATTCTTGTATTATTAGTGTGAAACTGCAGAGTGGTGAGGTAACTTGCCTTAAAGTGTCTTTTTAATGCAGAAACAGGAAATGCTTTCACACAGAAAAAAATCACTTTTCCAAGTTAAGTGGTTGTTTAAAGAAAAGATACATTTTATAAGTAAGTATTTCAGTGAGGGAATAACTATACTTTTGCTGACAGCACAAAGGCAGACATAGATAAGGAGAAAATATTGATTGTACATCAGAATGATCTGAATTTTTATCAGACTGGTTTGAATATGATCTCTGAAGCTCACTCTGTCACTTGATCATGTTGCTGGGTCCTGTTTATCCTGTGTAACTTTATCTCTAAAATAAATTTAGCCATGAATGTTCAATAAATGTTAGGTAATTGTATTATGTACAGTTGACAGGAACAGAGTAAAGTCCTGCTTAAAAGAAATACATTGAATAGTTTAATATTGTCAACACCCCACAGTGAGTTGTTTTTGTGTGTGTGTGTTTTTTTTTTCCTTCTTAGAACTTGTGCACTGTAGCATAGCTGAAAGGATACTCTATGGAATTATTTTGTTCAAATCCTTTCAAGCTGCTTCTACGGAGAAACAAATTCCTATGAGTTAACTCTGGCAGTAGGAAACTCTCAGGAGATAACGTAGCCTCTATATCCCCCATTGCAATTCTTCTGAAGTCTGTGAACCTTGCAAATGATTGCTTTCCCTCTTTTCCATAGTTTAGAGCATCATTGTTAAAGTAAATTTCAGTTCCAATGTCAGATGACTTTAATTTTTGATGACATAGGAAATTAAATGATCTCCAGATATCTAACCATTTTATTCCATATTCAAGGTATCTCTTCCTCTAAAATGATGGAATGGTTACTTTGATACTTAGAAAGGGTAAAATCATTTATTTAATGCTAGGTGAAAAATTTAGCAAAAAATCTTTTTAATATTTTTCCTAACAAATCTCCCAAAATCTCATGAAAATGCAAAGTTGGATAGGGTAGAGGATGATCCACCTATAGTATCTACAGAGAAAATTAATTCTACTAAGTTTGTAAAGTTGTTTTTCTCCTTTCAAGTGTTTGTTTGTTTTTAAAGCAAATTTGTAAAACACAACTATTGTGAACAATAAATCCACATTAAATGGTAAATAATAAAACCATTCAGAATAAATAACTTGAATTTGGCAAGTATAGGATGCTGATTCTTTCCTTAGTTAATTAATCACTATGAAGAATTAAAGTGACAATTACATTTGCTGTATCAGGACTGTGACTCTACCACCAATTATGAAATTTTCATTGATATTAGAAAGTATAGTATCTGAGAAAAGAAGCATTCCCATATTATACACACACACACACACGTATATGCAATCAGTTTACCCACAGGGGTTCTATCCTTGATTTTTTGATCCAATAGAATCAAAGCATGAATATAACCCTTCCAGCTTGTATGACCTTGAAGGAAAAAATGCTTACAAGTACTCTGTCCATATGTAATTGGAAATTTGACTAATTCTTCAGAGTTCAAAATAGATTAGGAATAATGCATACATAAGAAATATAATTAGATCTGTCCAATCTGGAGATAAAAATAAAATAACCTACAAGGAGCCTTGCCTTACAGCCCCTTTCTAGGTAACTATAATACAAAGCTTCAGTGCCTTTATTAATGCATTATCAAATGATTGCTAGGCATTCTCAAGTTGTCGTGTCTCACATTACCTCTGGAAATCAGCTTCAGCCAAGCAGTTTTCAGGTAGACTCTGACTGATTCAATTTTCTGCTACAGATCAGCAAAGGTACTCGGCTTTCCTGTCATTTTGGAGCTTCATTATCTCTGCTGGGTGTTGGAATTAGGGAATAACTATAGAAAATGACTCTCCCTGACCTTGAACCTAAAATATCATAGGTCAATGCAGAAATAGCTAAGGCCTGAACCTCAAATTTCTTTCTAGATCACAATGGGGACAAGTCGTGTTCAAATCACATAACCAGAATACAGCAGAGCTGGACTACAATTCAACTTTTAATCTCCAATTAAGTGAGTTCATAGTATATTAAATTTATCTTCTATAGGAATCTATACTTTCCTCCCTCCCCATTATCAGCCATGTTCATAGCTGCTTAATGATTAGTAGGATTTGAAAAGAGACTCATATGAAAACAAAGATATGAGTACACAAACACCATCTTTCTATGTTAATGTGCTTAGTTTAGCATTTAAATAAGTGTAAACCAGATTTCTGTAAACACTTTTTTTTATAGTTGAGCAATTAGCTTGATTATTAAGCTTTAGAATTCTTATAATTCACTCTCATAGTGAAAAGAAATATATCCTTGATTGTGTAGATGTCTCTTTATTTGCTAATTGCTTACATTCTTATAATTTTGCCTTATAGATGGTTCAAAATAGATACGAGATTCCTTCCAGCTTGCTGTATGTTTCATATAGAAGATAGCATGAAGAGTAGGGACCATAAGTATGCTTTTCATTGCTATATTCTGATCTGTTCTCTTACTGTTATAGTTTTTTTTTTTAATAGGCATTGTTTTTTAGAATTAGAGTTTTTTAGAATAGTTTGATTCACAGTAATATGGAGTAGAAGTTACTGAGATTTCCGACGTGAACCCCCCCACCCTTCCACACACACACACAAATGCATGGCCTCCCCCGTTATCAACATCCCCCAATATCACTGGCACAACTGGGGAACATACACTGATATGTCATTATCCTCCAAAATCCATAGCTTACATTACCATGTACACTTGGTGTTTAATGTCCTATGGGTTTGGAGAAATTCATAATGACATGTATCCACGATTATAACATACAGATGAGTTTAACTCCCTTAAATAAACTCTTTGCTCTACCTATTCATCACTCCTTTCTCCCATCCTCTGGTAACAACTAATCTCTTTATGGTCTTCAAATTTTTGAGTTTTTCAGAATGTCATATAGTTAAAATTATATAGCATGTAGCCTTTGCAAATTGACTTATTTCCCTTTAGTAATATGCATTTAAATTTTCTCTTTCCATGGGCAACAGTTCATTTATATTTAGCACTGAATAATATTCTATTGACAAATTATTTAATAATTTCCCTGATGAAATATTGGTTGTTTCTGAATGTTTGCAGTTATGTATGAAGCTGCTGTAAGCATTTTTGTGCAGGCTTTTGTGTGGATGTGTTTTCAGTTGATTTGGGTAAATACCAAGGAGCATGATTGCTGGATCATATAGAGTAAGTTTCAGTTCAGTCGCTCAGTCATGTCCGACTCTTTGTGACCCCATGAATCGCAGCACGCCAGGCCTCCCTGTACATCGTCACCAGCTCCCGGAGTTCACTCATACTCGCATCCATCGAGTCAGTGATGCCATCCAGCCATCTCATCCTTTGTCGTCCCCTTCTTCTCCTGCCCCTAATACCTCCCAGCATCAAAGTCTTTTCCAGTGAGTCAACTCCTCGCATGATGTGGTCAAAGTACTGGAGTTTCAGCTTTAGCATCATTCCCTCCAAAGAAATCCCAGGTCTGATCTCTCTCAGAATGGACTGGTTGGATCTGCTTGAAGTCCAAGGGACTCACAAGAGTCTTCTCCAACACAACAGTTCAAAAGCATCAATTCTTCAGTGTTCAGCCTTCTTCACAGTCCAACTCTACATCCATACATGACCACAGGAAAAACCATAGCCTTAACTAGATGGACCTTAGTCCACAAAGTAATGTCTCTGCTTTTGAATATGCTATCTAGGTTGGTCATAACTTTTCTTCCAAGGAGTAAGCGTCTTAATTTCCTGGCTGCAGTCACCATCTGCAGTGATTTTGGAGCCCCCCAAAATAAAGTCTGACACTGTTTCCACTGTTTCCCCATCTATTTTCCATGAAGTGATGGGACCAGATGCCATGATCTTCGTTTTCTGAATGTTGAGCTTTAAGCCAACTTTTTCCCTCTCCTCTTTCACTTTCATCAAGAGGCTTTTGAGTTCCTCTTCACTTTCTGCCTTAAAGGTGGTGTCATCTGCATATCTGAGGTTCTTGATATTTCTCCCGGCAATCTTGACTCCAGCTTGTGTTTCTTCCAGTCCAGCATTTCTCATGATGTACTCTGCATATAAGTTAAGTAAGCAGGGTGATAATATACAGCCTTGTCGTACTCGTTTTCCTATTTGGAACCAGTCTGTTGTTCCATGTCCAGTTCTAACTGTTGCTTCCTGACCTGCATACAGATTTCTCAAGAGGCAGGTCAGGTGGTCTGGTATTCCCATCTCTCTCAGAATTTTCCACAGTTTATTGTGATCCACACAGTCAAAGGCTTTGGTGTAGATATAATGGTCATCTGAGTTAAATTCACCCATTCCAGTGTGTTTTAGTTTGCTGATTCCTAGAATGTCGATGTTTACTCTTGCCATCTCCTGTTTGACCACTTCCAATTTGCCTTGATTCATGGACCTGACATTCCAGGTTCCTATGCAATATTGCTCTTTACAGCATCGGACCTTGCTTCTATCACCAGTCACATCCACAGCTGGGTATTGTTTTTGCTTTGGCTCGATCCCTTCATTCTTTCTGGAGTTATTTCTCCACTGATCTCCAGTAGCATATTGGGCACCTAATGACCTGGGGAGTACCTCTTTCAGTATCCTATCATTTTGCCTTTTCATACTGATCATGGGGTTCTCAAGGCAAGAATATTGAAGTGGTTTGCCATTCCCTTCTCCAGTGGACCACATTCTGTCAGACCTCTCCACAATGACCCGCCCATCTTGGGTTGCCCTGCAGGCATGGCTTAGTTTCATTGAGTTAGACAACCATTGTGGTCCTAGTGTGATTAGATTGACTAGGTTTCTGTGAGTATGGTTTCAATGTGTCTGCCCTCTGATGCCTTCTTACAACACCTAACATCTTACTTGGGTTTTTCTTACCTTGGATGAGGGGTATCTCCTCCCACCACCCTTCCTGACCTTCAATGTGGGATGGCTCCTCTATGCCCTCCTGCACCCGCACAGCCATGACTCCTTGGGTGGGGTTGCTCCTCCCAGCCATCGCCCCTGGCCTCAGGCGCCGCCCCTGGCTTCAGACGCAGGGTGGCTCCTCTCAGCCGTGGACCCTGACCTCGGATGCAGGGTAGCTCCTCTCGCCGTTCCTGCGGTGTCGCAGCCTGGCACTCTAGGCTGCTGCCCCTGACCTCGGACGTGGGGTAGCTCTCGGCCAAGCTTAGTGCACCGGGTGCTGCCGCCACTGCCTGAGCTTAGTTTTGTTCAAAATTATCCATCCAACTATCTTCCAAAGTAACAGTACCATTTTGCATACCCACCAGAAGTAAGCTGGGTTCTTCAGTTTAATATATTGTCTATCCTTAATGACAAATCATGTGTAAATAGATATTCCTTTTAAAGAGGCAAAAATTCTGTTAAGAAAAGCATAAACATGTTTTTAAAATTGGCTACACACACAATTCTTGTCAGTTACCACATTTTGTTATAATTATGGTTTTTAGGAGAGGAAAATAATTATTTTAATCCGTCAGGTCACACTATCTTGAGTGCCATACTTTCTGAGAATTCCCTAGTGCTGCAAGCCCTGAAATATCTATCTGCCCCTTGAGATTTGTTATAATTTCTACTCTGAAATTTGTGCAGCATATTACTATTATGTTTCTTGAACAATGATTACATATGCATGTAGTTTTTATTAATAGTTTTATAATGTGAGTTCAAGCTGGATATAAATCTGACTACCTTTTCACTGAGCTTAATTCATTCCATTTGTATTGATCTAATAGGATAATTTTTCAAGCCTAACTTTCATTTAGGATTAACACTTTAGTCTCAGAAATCTGTTCACAGTATAATTACAGCATTTCTTGTAAGAGTTTGTAACATGAAAAATGTTCCATTGTAATTTAGTATCAAAACTGAATTAGTCCATTGCATGTGAGGAACAGGAAGTATTATAAAAACATGTTGTTTTAGAAAGTGGTATTTTTATCTGAAAAATATATATGTATAAATATACATAAATGCAGATATACAAAAATTATACTTTTGGAGCTCACATACACCCAAGATACTTTCAAATCACTTGGCAAAATGTATAAAATTAGGAGGTCAAAGTATAGTTTATGCAATATTTTAATCTGAGTCAGTACTAATGGATGCAAGATGAAAGAGACAACTTTGAATTAACTCCCCACTCTCTTACTCAAACTTCAGTTTGTACCTGATTAATGATAGTAGACAGTATCATCTATGTTCAAAATACCAGACACTCTTTTTAATTTGGAATGTTTTTAATACAGTCTCTGGAATTACCTGTAGGGTGTATTTGCAGGTAGATCTAAAATCTTCTATTTCATTATCAACTCTACTTCAGTTGAAATTAGAAAAGTATGTAATAATAATGTAGTTTTGGGAGCCTGTTAAAGACTAGACCTGTACTCAAAATCACACTGAAGCAGTATGCTTTCTGTTATAATAGCTAAACCAATATATTAAGTGTAAAGACTGATGAAGAAGTACTCGGAGTCCATGGATTTATGAATAGTGTGGAGATATCTGCTTACAGAAGCCTTTGACTGCACCTTAAAAGTTCAATAGTCCTAGAAACATTTGAAAATTTCTCCTTTTCCACTTAGGAGCAGACTTCATCTATTCACTGGAAATGTAAAATTTGTGTATCATAGTACTTCTTTAAGTCTAAACTATTAACATGCAGCCATCCTTTTAAAGAGCACTGAAGTGCCACTTCACTTTTGTGTATGCTACATATAATTCTTTTATAGAATATAAGGTCTAGAATGGTAGGGACATTTATTTATGTTATTCATTGCTATATTTCTGGGGCTAGCAATGATGTTAAGACAAATAATAATCACCCAACAAATGTTGAATGATTGAATGTAAATTTAATTCCTGCCAGATGAGTTGATAATTATATAAAGCCTTTGCATTAGTCTGTTTAGGCTGCTATAACAAAATACCACAGAGGGGTGGCTTATAAATATTGGAAATTCATTTCTTATAATTCTGGGGTCTGGAACTCAGAGAGCAGGATGACAGTGATTGAACAAGGGTCCTTCTCCAGATTGCAGAATTCTTCATACATGATAGAAGGAACTAGAGAGCTCTGTGGGATCTTTTTTATAAGAGCTATAATCCTATTTATGAGGATTCCACCCTCAGAAGCTAATCACTTCCCTAAGGCCCTACCTTCTACTACCATCACCTGGGGTTAGGATTTCAACAAAGGAATCTGAGGGGACAAAAACATTCAGACCATAGCACTGATCAAATTAATAAGATTTTAAATCTTATGATGTTTAAAATTATAAGCATAAACGTGTTAAGATACATACTGATGTGTTTAACAACCTAAAATTCTTTTTTCCAAAAAGGTTTAGTTTATCCATTAATGATGTACTTGCTACCTGATGGTCATCATTTATAATGTATGGATCCATCTCCTGTAGCTTCAGGGTAACTAGGTTTTTGCATTTTAATTATGGGCTTGACTAGCTGAGTTAAATCTGTGTGTGCGTATTGTTATTATTGAATAAATCTTTCAGCTAGTGTTCAGTTTTACCTGAGGAAAGAAAATTTAGTTATACGTAACGTTTATTCCCTAAGTAAATAGAGTTGACATTTCTTTGACTAGTAGTGAAAGTTTGAAGTCTCACATTACTCTGGATCTAATGATTTTTTTTTTTTTTATCCTTATAGACATGGAAGTAGTTTAGCAATGGTTAAATATTTCTTAGATTCTTAGATTTTTGTGTTTATCTCTTAAGTGATCTTTTATTTTTATTTATTTTTAATTGGTGAATATTGTTTCACAGTGTTGTGTTGGTTTCTTCCATACAATAATGCAAAAAGTCACAATTATATATATATATATATATATATATATATATCCCCTCCCTCTTGGACTTCCTTCCTTTCTCCCATCCCACCTCTGTAGGTTGTCACAGAGTGCCAGACAGCTTCCCACTCTTTTATACTCCAATTATTGTTCCATGTTATCAATCCATCTACCTGATACACAAAGCCATTCTTTATGATGGCCCTATATTCCATGTGTCTTATTTCCTTAATATGCTATTATACCATTCATTTTTTATTCCAACCTCCTTTTTAAGATTTCTGTTTACATTTCCTTCCACAGTTCTTAAAACCTAACCACACTCTCCTCTGTGACCCCACAGACTGTAGCCCACCAGGTTCCTCTGTCCATGGGATTTTCCAAGCAAGAGTACTGGAGTGGGTTACCATTTCCTTCTCCAGAGGATCTTCCCGAACCAGGGATCAAACCTGGGTCTCCTGCATTGTAGGCAGACACTTTACCATCTGAGCCACCAGCAAAGCCTCTACTCATTATTACACATGTGCAATAATGTTTTCTATTAGAGTATCACTTTAAACAACTACTAAATTGTCCAGAGTTTAAAAATTCTGAATTGTCAAACTGTTGGCAATGGAGAGAAGAAACATGAAAATCAATATTTGTTTACATAAATATCCACAAGATGCATTGCTATGTCAACTCATAACTGCAACTCAGATCTCTTACAGAAATACATAAATCCAATGAGGGAAGTGGATGCAATTTAATGGCTACTTGATGGGGGATGAGACATGTAGAATGAAAGAAATTAGTCCAGATGATGTTATAATGCTCGTGTCCGTCTTAGTTTTCCATGCTGCTCTAATGATTGCATATTTTCCTCTGTGATGATAGCGTCATCTCTGCCATATTGTATAAATGTCCTTCTCCTCTAATCTTGAATATCATAGGTTATGTAAAGTTCTTTGTATTCCTCAAGCAGCCTACCATTCTCTTTAGGATTCCATCTTTATTTTATTATCCTTTAATTATTAATTTACAATACTTTCAACTCACGTGAGTGTGAGATTATTAAGCAACAGTTAGAACTGGACATGGAACAACAGACTGGTTCCAAATAGGAAAAGGAGTGCATCAAGGCTGTATATTGTCAACCTGCTTATTTAACTTATATGCAGAGTACATCATGAGAAACGCTGGACTGGAAGAAACACAAGCTGGAATCAAGATTGCTGGGAGAAATATCAAGAACCTCAGATATGCAGATGACACCACCCTTATGGTAGAAAGTGAAGAGGAACTCAAAAGCCTCTTGATGAAAGTGAAAGAGGAGAGTGAAAAAGTTGGCTTCAAGCTCAACATTCAGAAAACGAAGATCATGGCATCCGGTCCCATCACTTCATGGGAAATCGATGGGGAAACAGTAGAAACAGTGTCAGCCTTTTTTGGGGTGGGGGGGGCTCCAAAATCACTGCAGATGGTGACTGCAGCCATGAAATTAAAAGATATTTACTCCTTGGAAGAAAGTGAAGTAAGCCAGAAAGAAAAACATAAATACAGTATGCTAACACATATATATGGAATTTAGAAAGATGGCAATGATGACCCTGTATGCAAGACAGCAAAAAGGATACAGATGTGTATAGCGGACTTTTTGGACTCAGAGGGAGAGGGAGAGCGTGGAATGATTTGGGAGAATGGCATTGAAACATGTATACTATCATGTAAGAATTTAATCACCAGTCTATGTCCGATGCAGGATACAGCATGCTTGGGGCTGGTGCACGGGGATGACCCAGAGGGATGTTGCGGGGAGGGAGGAGGGAGGGGGGTTCATGTTTGGGATCGCATGTATACCCGTAGTGGATTCATGTCAATGTATGGCAAAACCAATACAGTATTATAAAGTAAAATAAACTAAAAATAAAAAGTTTAAAAAAAAAAAAAAAGAAAAGTTATGACCAACCTAGATAGTATATTCCAAAGCAGAGACATTACTTTGTGGACTAAGGTCCATCTAGTCAAGGCTATGGTTTTTCCTGTGGTCATGTATGGATGTGAGTGTTGGATTGTGAAGAAGGCTGAGCTCTGAAGAATTGATGCTTTTGAAACGTGGTGTTGGAGAAGACTCTTGAGAGTCCCTTGGACTGCAAGGAGCTCCAACCAGTCCATTCTGAGGGAGATCAACCCTGGGATTTCTTTGGAAGGAATGATGCTTAAGCTGAAACTCCAGTACTTTGGCCACCTCATAAGATTTGGCTCATTGAAAAAGACTCTGATGCTGGGAGGGATTGGGGGCAGGAGGAGAGGGGGACGACAGAGGATGAGATGGCTGGATGGCATCACTGATTAGATGGACGTGAGTTTGAGTGAACTTCGGGAGTTGGTGATGGACAGGAGGCCTGGTGTGCTGCGATTCATGGGGTCGCAAAGAGTAGGACACGACTGAGCGACTGAACTGAGCAAGGTATACCTAACATATTAGATCCGTTAATAACTTGTAGTATTTGTATAATATCTCTTTGACTAAGCCATCAGGACTGACTGACTCAGTGGAGAACCAGGGAATATCTGTTTCTTCCTAGTTAATTTACCTAGAAATATTAAAAACTAAGGGCAAATGGGCTGAAAGGGGGGCCATGCAATTGAGAACAAATTCCATATTAATGGCATATTAATGAATTTCATGGGCACCTAAAGATATTCCTTGACTGATACTCTGCCAAAAAGCCAGATGATATATTGGGGGCAGAGTTATTCACTATGCCTTGTGAGAAAGTGTAGCAAAATCAAAGTAACCAAGAGATAGTAATGGGCATAGTAGTGGTTGTTCTATTTATTACTTAAATGCATGCATGCTAAGTCACTTCAGTTGTGTCTGCCTCTGTGTGACCCTATGGACAGCAGCTCACCAGGCTCCTCCGTCCACAGGATTCTCTAGGTAAGAATACCGAAGTGGGTTGCCATTTCCTTCTCCAATTACTTAAATAAAAGGGTATATTGTATATAATTAGTGATATTTGTTCTTTTGGTTTATAAATGCAATACCTATTTGATTCTCCCATTCTAGGTGTTATGATCAGCAGTCTACACAGATAACATCATTTACTTTTATTCTAGCAGCATTGGGTACAATTGTATAACGAGTAAACTGAGATGTAGAGATTTTAAGTTAATTATGTAAGGTCAACTAGGAAGAAGGGAGTAAAGCCAAGATTCCAGTTTGTGTCTCTAAGATTAAATCCTGTGTGTTTTACCACCTAAAATCACCAGGCCAAAGATGCTGAAACTTTTTTCTTCACTTATTTAATATTATTTCCCTTCCTTCAGCGCTACCTTCTTCATGATGGGTTTTATTAAAGTCATTTAGAAAATATCAGTATGCATCCTGTTCAGCGCTTGGTATTCTATGCAGAAAAGGTGTGAGGTATATCCAGAGTAACCACTGAACACTGGAAAATGCCTGTGGAAGAACCTGTAGGACAAGCAGTGATGATGCGTACATAGACAGTAATTGCCCTAGAAAAAACAAACACAGGCTTGAAAACGCATTGGGAAAATGAGACTGGGGTGGCAGAAGAGGTCACTGTTGCTGCTGCCTTGCCTGATGTTTGGGAGGAGTTAATTATTGAACAGCAGGTGTTTTCTGTACTCAGCAGAGAGCCTCCCAAAAGCAAAACTGGCAGAGCTGCCTCTGAACAAGAGCCACCGATAGTGCCATTGTTTGGCACGATGAACCAAGCTTTCTGCTCTGGGAAATGCTTCATTGTATTATTTGGGATTTCATCCAGTCTGGATCCCATCAGACAGAATTGCCTCATTGTGTTATTTCTGACTGACTGGGGTAAGACTGCAGGTTTTGCTTTTCTGAAAATCAACCTGAAGCAAATCACCTTTGATTATGGGTTGAATTTACAAAGTTGTTTATTTCTCATCTTATTCCCTGGTCTCAGGAACTGCAGAGTTAAATCCAGTAAGATCAAGCCGCATTGCCTTCCTTCCAGATTCCAAAATGTCTGAAGATATTAAAAAGCAAACAAACAAACACACTAATAAAGATTAACTCCTGCTTCATTATAAAAGTGAATTTTTTCCAATGCCCCTCCTTCTTGGTCCTAGGCAAGCCAATATAATGTTAAAGTAAATTGCATATTATATTTCTAAAAGTAAAGCATAGCTTTATATTTACTGTTTCATATAATATTTAATTTTATAAGGACTTATTGTGGAGAAAAATGGCTTTGATGAAAATGCCCATTAAAGAGTAAAACACACACACACACACACACACACACACACACACCATCTATATTAATGACAATACTTATAACACCATGATAGTTCACACTTATTTAATATTCATTAGATACTAAGTTGTGTTAAGCTCTTTAAACACACTTTCTAAATTAATTCACAGATTAAATGGTAGGAAATATCCTTTTTGTTTTTGTTTTGACCCTAGAGTCAGAAATTTGTGTTAATGAGTCTTCAGTTCTTGGTGCACTATCATGTTTGACCTATGTCCACAAGTCTCTTCTTTTTATTAGGCATGGATTTTTTTAATAGTTTGTTCCTTTATTCCTAGTCTCCATGCCCATTCTCTTCCTCACAAATCAATTAACACTTTACCATGTTAATATGGTTCCTGGATTAGGATTTTATATATGTTTGCTAAATATGGTCTTCCCTGGTGGCTCAGCTGGTAAAGAATCCACCTGCATGCAGGAGACCTGGGTTTGATCCCTGGGTTGGGAAGATTCCTTGGAGAAGCAAAAGGCAACCCACTCCAGTATTCTGCCCTGGAGAATTCCAGGGACTGTATGGTCTGTGGGGTCGCAAAGAGTTGGACATGACTGAGTGACTTTGACTTTTTCACTTTCAACATAATCTATGTTTTTTCTTATCGTGCCTTTCCTGATACTCTTGAGTACAGACTTGTTCAGCATGATGTTTGAAAGTTCTACATCTGATGCTGAATGTATATTATTGTTTCTAACCACTAAAAAATATTGTTATTTACATTTTACCTACCATTTCCTTAGTGATGTGAGTTATTATACTTTACACTATCAAAACTTCAGTGTGATGAACATTCTGGGCAATCACCATTTTTAGATCAACTATTATAATTTATTGCTATTTTAATTGAGATGTGTTCTAACCAAATAAGATATTTGCTAGGTCATATTTGCAGATTTTGTAAAAGACTATTTTTAAAGCAGTTTCAAGTACACAGCAAAATTAAGAGGAGCGTACAGAGATTCTATATCCCCTGTTCCACATGTGCATAACTTTCCCCATTACCAACCTCTCCAACCAGAGTAGTACATTTGTTACAGTTGAAAAACATACATCTACATGGACACGTCATTATCACCCAAAGTCCATAATTTACATTAGCATTGACTGACTCTTGACATTGTACCTTCTACAGGTTTGGAAAACTTGGTAATGACTTTTATCTACCATTAGAGTATCTTACAGATTAATTTCACTGCCCTAAAATAAATACATAAATAAATAAAGACAAAAAAGAAAAGCTACTTTGCCTGTTCATCCCTCCCTATCCTCATTCCATGTCAACAACTTATCCTTTTACTCTAAGATTTTTTTCCTTTTCCAGAATGTTATGTAGTTGGAATCATACAGTAATTAATCTTTTCAGATTTGATTCTTCCACATAGCAGTAAACATGGTTTCCTTTCTCTTTTATTGGCTTTACAGTTAATTTGTTTTCTAGCACTAAATGTTAGATTGTGTAGCTATATCACAGTTCATTTATCCATTCACCTACTAAAGGGCATCTTGGTTTTTTCTAAGTTTTGTCAGTTAGGAATGAAGCTTGATAACAACATCTGTGTGCAGGTTTTTGTGTGGAAATAGTTCTCAAATCTTTGAGTAAATACCAAGAATTGTAATTGCTGGATTGTATGGTAAGAGTATGTTTAGTTTTGTAAGAAACCACCTTATAGGCAGAATTTTGTTTGAAGGGCCATTGGTTACACAAAATTAGCTTCATAGATCCTTATCAAAATGTGTTCTCTCAAGTCAGTAGTATTTGAGGGCCACCGTTTCCTGCAGTCTATCAAAGAGTATTATCAATATCTATAATTCTTGAACTATGATCATGTTTATAGATGACACCTTGCTGTTTCTAATTTATATTTCTCCGATAAGTGGTGTTTAAGAGCATCTTTTTCTATTAGCTTTTCTGTAAATTGCCTAGTCACCCTGCGTGCCTATTTTTGTACTGAACATTCTTTTTCTTATTTTTCCAGAAATTCATTTATTAATGCATCTAGATACCAATCAGTTTTTAGCTTTTAGACATTTACTTATTTTTCCCAGGTCAGTCACCATATCATGAACTTAATTTTGTCCATTGTAAGTAGTAATATTTAATTTTGCCATAATCAAGTTCAACTTTTTGGTATTTAACCATTTTTGCTTATGCCAGTGCTGTAGGGATATTCTCTTCCATGAATTTCTTTTGCATTAAATTTTAATTTTGACATTTGGGTATAAATCCAACTGAATTTCCTCTTTGAAGAATGAAATAGAACACTGCCTTGGTTTGGGTTTCTCCGAAAGCAGACAAGAATCCTTAGCTAAGAATTGTAGAAAGTACATGGTCTATGAGTTGAAAGTGAAAGTGAAGTCACTCAGTCATGTCTGACTGTTTGCAACCCTACAGACTGTAGTCTACCAGGCTTCTCCATTCATGGGGTTTTCCAGGCCAGAATACTGGAGTGGGTTGCCATTTCCTTCTCCAGGGGATCTTCCCCACCCAGGGATCAAACCCAGGTCTCCTGCATTGCGGGCAGATGCTTTACCCTCTGAGCCACCAGAGAACCCCTGATCTATGAGATACTATCCCGAGGTGGGTGGGAGGGGAATCAGAGGAATGGTTAAGTAAGAAAGGAAGGGAAGAGTGCCAATGAAAGAAGAATTTTCCAGCGAGCTACTAAGGTATATAACTGGAGCTTAAGACCATGGCAGAAATATGAGATCTGTTGTGAAGCACACCGCTAGTGGTTATTTCCACTGAGGCAATGTTAGATTCTTGGTCACTTCTAGGGTACATCATGGACAGAGTGAACTTGCCCTCACAGAAAGCTCTGTTAGAGATAATGCAGGCATGGAAATATTGTGTGGTATGCTATGGACTGGCAAAATCAGGAGACAAGACATGAAATTTAAAACTTCATTTCCTTATTAATAGATTTTTGTGGGCTTATTTATCACATGCCAAGTTTCTATTAATAGAGGTGTGGATCTATATTTATGTAATCATGTTTATATACCTGCATGAGTATTTTAGAAACAAAACTAAGAGTAATGAATGGTACTCTGCATTATTTGTCAAGGTATCTTGCGGTAGAATACTGGTTTGTTCTCTTTTCTTCCCTGACCCCCTCATTGCATATTCCAGTTCAGTAGTTGTATTAGTACTAAGGGGTAATACTTTTTTTTTTTCAAAGTTGATATTTACTCAGCAAATATACTAACTATATTAATTCTGTTACTTGATTGTGTTTCATTTTATGCAGGTCCATATCATATGCAAGAAAAAATTATTTCTTACCTTTCCTTTCTACATATTTACCTATTCCTCTTTTGTTTGATCTCTAGCACCATGTTGTACAGTAGCACTAAGTCTTTCACTGTCTTGCATATCTAACAGAAAACAAATTCCTCTAAAACACTTCTATGCAGATCAAATTCTTTTCTGCACCTATTGCTAAAATGTGAACATCTCCATTTTTCACTAATATGAATTATTTTAATAGATATGCTGATTATTATCTTTATATATCTAGAATGAATCCATCTGAATATTATTGAATCAGGTGAGATCATATGAGGTTTTTCTTTTAAATTTTCAAAACTTTTATTGGCAATAAGACTACTTTTATTTTATGTGTATACACGCATATATACCCAGCAGTTTCATTTAGAACTTCAGTTCACAGAGGTTTTATATTGAAAACATGTGTAACTTTAGATTTTCTTACCTATAATAGTTATGGTGTAACAGAATATTTAAAACTGACAGCACTGTATATATTCTCCACATGAGATGCCCATTCCAGGTCCAGATACCCTCAGAAAACATCCAGGCATCCTGAAAAAGGATTTGATGGACTAAATCCTTGGGCTCTTGAGATAAGGATTTTACTCTCCCTCCCCATTTGCAGCCTCCTTAAAATCTAATCAAGAGTCTCCACTTCCAGATCAGAGACAGCCTGGTTCTCAAGGAAAAACTTCAGGGCAGATTGGTGTTTCCAAAGAGAGATTGTAAAGACTGCTAATAGGCATTTCCTGACCCTCTACAGTGAGTCAGATTCTGTGTTTGGCAGTTGAACTCCTGGAATTCTCCACCTTTTAGAAAAGAAGTATGTTTCCCCACATTGCTACATGGTTAGTTCAGAGGCTTGAAGCGCTGTCTGGATAGTACTTTAATGGTTAAACTAAAGAGAAAGCATTGAGTACATGTACTCTAAGAAATAGTACACAGGAAAGGATTTCCAACAGGGATTGAATCCATATGTGCTTAGTTGTTCAGTCGTGTCCGACTCTGCAACCCCATGGACTCCTTTGCAACCCCACCAGGCTCCTCAGTCCCTGGGCTTCTCCAGGCAAGAATGCTGGAGTGAGTTGCCATTTCCTGCTCCATGATTCCATATAACCATACCCTGTTACTAATTTGAACCAAACTGCTGAAAGATCAAAGTTTCAAGATGCAAAGTGTTGGTTATCTCTGGTTACTAGCCTCTCCTGTGGTGGAAAAACCACCACAGTAACATCCATGCTGCTTTAACAAGCAAGCCTCTTCTATCAACAGAGGGAGGCAGGACTAGACAGCCAGTCTGAGACTCACCAGCCAGTATATCAGACACTGATTGATCATCTTTAGCAGAGCAGGAACTCTCAACCCCGGGTGTTAACAGATCTCTGTTCTGCTGGCACTAGAACTAGCACCCTGCAGGAAACCACAGTAATTTTTCATCACCATGTTGGTGTCTTCCTTAGATAGACAATGTTCACAGACAATGTTTCAAGTCTATGTTCATAACTAAACTGGGCCTATAGATTCTTTTGTATTATTTTTATTCTTTACCAGTTTTAGAATCAAGCTTATTTTAGAACCATAACATGAGTTAGTGGTTTTCCATTCTTCCAATTTTCTGACCAGATTGAAGAATTAGTAGAACGTGACTGTAAAATCACTGGAACATGATTTCTTTGAGGAAAATTTATTGTTACAATTTTGGAATCCTTAATAATTAGTTTTCATAGAACATACTTCTTGTACTACTTTGAGATCTGCTTGGATGACTTTTGCCAAGCTCTGTATCCATCCCATCCACTTCTGTATTAACTACTACAGATGGCCTACAGAGGTCTTCCCAGGTGGCTCAGTGGTAAAGAATCTGCCTGCCAAGCAGGAGATACAGTTTTGACATCTGAGTCAGGAAGATACCCCAGAGAAGGAAATGGCACCCACTCCAATATTCTTGCCTGGATAATTCCATGGACGGAGGAACCTGATGGGCTACAGTCCGTGGGGTTGGAAAGAGTCGGACATGACTTAGCGACTAAACTACCACCACCACCTGCCTAGAATTGAGAATGCAAGATAGTTGCCTTTGCCAAGAAAACCGTCTCTAAGACTCAAGACTTCAGTCTATTCAGATTCTTAGTTCTTCATGTATTGATTCAAGGTTTCCTTTCCAGAAACTTATTCATAGTTGTCTTCTCTTTTCTAAGAAATATCTTTCTCTTTTAAACCCAGTGCCAGTGCACATGTGTGTTTGTGCCTGTGTTTGTGTGTGGAAATAATTCATGGGAGTTGATTAGCAAGGCTCACTGACTGGAGCCAGACACTGTAATCCTACACCTTCCTTGTGCATTAGCTTTGGCCTTTCTGGAACATAGTTTAATATTCCCCCAAGATTCACATTAATAACCTTTGTTGATAAAGTCTTAGGTTTAAGAATGATGAACAAGATGCCTAATAGATTAAATAAGTTGGAAAATAGCTTTTCAAACAAAATTTCTATGGAGACTACTTTTCTTGGGGTAAGAAGAGAAGAGTCTACATCACCATTTTTTTTTTTTAATGGGAAACTGGGACATGTCTTTCCATTTTACTATATAATTTTTTCCTCTGACCACCAGTAAAATATTTCTCCAGAGAGTATCTTGTATCTCATTAGTTTTTCCCAGCAATAAAATAGTCTGAACAATATACAAATATGCGGTTTTTTTCCCCTAAATTTAAAACAAAACAAAACAAAAAACAAAGTACAGCTGACCCATGAACAACATGGGTTTAAACTCTGTGGGTCCACTTATATGAAGCTGTTTTTCAATAAATACATACTCATTCAGTCAGTTCAGTTACTCAGTTATGTCCGACTTTTTGCAACTAGATGGACTGCAGTACGCCAGGCTTCCCTGTCTATTACCAATTCCCGGGGCTTACACAAATTCATGTCCATCGAGTCAGTGATGCCATAAGCATCTAATCCTCTGCCATCTCCTTCTCCTCCTGAGTTTAATCTTTCCAGCATCAGGGTCTTTTCAAATGAGTCAGTTCTTTGCATCAGGTGGCCAAAGTACTGGAGTTTCAGCTTTACCATTAGTCCTTCCAATGAATATTCAGGGCTGATTTCATTTAGGATGGACTGGTTGGATCTCCTTGCAGTCCAAGGGACTCTCAAGAGTCTTCTCAAACACAAAGTTCAAAAGTATCAATTCTTTGGCCCTCAGCTTTCTTTATAGTGCCACTCTTATATCCATACATGACTACTGGAAAAACCAAAGCTTTGACTAAATGGACCTTTGTTAGCAAAGTAATGTCTCTCCTTTTTAATATGCTGTCCAGATTGGTCATAACTTTTCTTCCAAGGAGGAAGCGTCTTTTAATTTCATGGCTGCAATCACCATCTGCAGTGATTTTGGAGCCCCCAAAATAAAATGTGTCACTTTTCCATAGTATCCCCATCTATTTGCCATGAAGTGATGGGACCAGATGCCATGATCTTCGTTTTCTGAATGTTGAGCTTTAAGCCAACTTTTTCACTCTCCTCTTTCACTTTTATCTAGAGGCTCTTTAGTCCTTCTTCACTTTCTGCCATAAGGGTGGTGTTATCTGCATATCTGGGGTTATTGATATTTCTCCCAGCAATCTTGATTCCAGCTTGTGCTTCATCAAGTCTGGCATTTCTCATGATGTACTCTGCATATAAGTTAAATAAGCAGGATGACAATATACAGCCTTGACATACTCCTTTCCTAATTTGGAACCAGTCTGTTGTTCCATGTCCAGTTCTAACTGTTGCTTCTTGACCTCCATACAGATTTATTGGGAGGAAGGTCAAGTGGTCTGATATTCCCATCTCTTGAGGAATTTTCCACAGTTGTGATCCACATGGTCAAAGGGTTTAGTGTAGTTAATAAAGCAGAAGTAGATGTTTTTCTGGAACTCCCTTTCTTTTTCGATGTTCCAACAGATGTTGACAATTTGATCTCTGGTTCCTCTGACTTTTCTAAATCCAGCTTGAACATCTGGAAGTTCACAGTTCATGTATTGTTGAAGCCTGGCTTGGAGAATTTTGAGCATTACTTTACAAGCATGTGAGATAAGTGCAATTGTGCAGTAGTTTGATCATTCTTAAGCATTGCCTTTGTTTGGGACTAGAATGAAAACTGACGTGGCCACTGCTAAGTTTTCCAAATTTGCTGGCATCAGTTCATCAGTTTCACAGCAACATCTTTTAGGATTTGAAACAGCTCCACTGGAATTCCATCACCTCCACTAGCTTTGTTCATTATGATGTTCTTAAGGCTCACTTGACTTCGCACTCCAGAATGTCTGGCTCTAGGTGAGTGATCACACCATCATGGTGATCTGGGTCATGAATATCTTTTTTATATACTTCTGTGTATTCTTGCCACCTCTTAATATCTTCTGCTTCTGTTAGGTCCATACCATTGCTGTCCTCTATTGTGCCCATCTTTGCATAAAACGTTCCCTTGGTATCTCTAATTTTCTTGAAGAGATCTCTAGTCTTTCCCATTCTGTTGTTTTCCTGTATTTCTTTGCACTGAGGAAGGGTTTCTTATCTCTCCTTGCTATTCTTTGAAACTCTGCATTCAAAGAATACTCAACTTTGCCTTTCGCAACCTTTCTTTTCTCAGGTATTTTTAAGGCCTCCTCGGACCACCATCTTGCCTTTTTGCACTTATTTTTCTTGGGGATGGTCTTGATCACTGCCTCCTGTACAATGTCATAAGCCTCCATCCATAATTCTTCAGGTATTCTGTCTATCAGATCTAATCCCTTGAATCTATTTGTTACTTCCTCTGTATCCTACCATTCAGGTAGGTCATACCTGAATGGTCTAGAGGTTTTTCCTACTTTCTTCAATTGAAGTCTGAATTTGGCAATAAGAAGTTCATGATCTGAGCCACCGTCAGCTCCCGGTCTTGTTTTTGCTGACTGTATAGAGCTTCTCCATCTTTGGCTAAATAGAATATAATCAGTCTGATTTCACTATTGACTATCTGGTGATGTTCATGTGCAGAGTCTTCTCTTGTGTTGTTAGAAGAGGGTCTTAGAGATGACCAGTGTATTCTTTTTCCAAACTCTGTTAGCCTTTGCCCTGCCTCGTTTTGCAATCTAAGGCCAAATTTGCCTGTTATTCCAGATATCTCATGACTTCCTGCTTTTGCATTCTAGTCCTCTATAATGATGCAAATACATACTACAATGCTACATAGTTATTTGAACCAAGAATGTAGAATATTGAATGCAGAGGGATCACTAAAATTGTACATGGTTTTTTGACTGCATGTGGGTCAGTTCCCATTCACCCCTTTGTTTCTCAGGAGTCAATGGTAAAAACTTCTCTCAACCCAACTTACCTGTTAGTTGCCTTCCCATGTTTCTGTGCACATGTTATACAAAACCAATCAACTCATCTTAGTTTTTTACCTTTTGTTACCTTTTGCATACTGAATGATTTCATCTCTATTACTTCATTAAAGACCCTCTTGTCAAGGTCATGAATGATCCACACTGTCACATCCATGGTCAATTTTCAGCTAAACAACAAACATTTGGCGTAGTTAATCACAACTTACCTTTTTTTTTTTTTTTTTTCCCCTTTACTTGGCGTTTTTGTGTATATTCTATGCTTGTCACTCTTACTGGAGCCTCTTGCTTTCTTCCATGTCTTAATGTTAAAGCAGCCCAGAATTGCCAGTCTTTGTACATTTCAGTTATCTAAAATGGTGCATACTCCTAGATCATCTACTTCAGGCTCTGAGTATTTTCTATAGATAGTGACTCCGAGAGTTCTATCTCCCTCTTATATCTCTTTCCTGAACTCCTCTGTTGAATATCCAACTGAGCACTTATCTTCATATCTAGCTTTATATCTAATAAATGTCTCAAACTTAACATGTCCAACCTGTATTCTCAGTATTCTCATGAAATCTGTTGTGTGTGTAATCCTCTGTTGCACTTGATGGCATTTCCATTCTTTGTTTGCTCATTTTTGAAACCTTGGTGTCATATCTAACTCCTGTCATTGTTTCTTATCTTGCAATTCATCCATCAGAAAATTTCTCAAAATACATTCAGATTCTGACTAATTTTTACCATTTTCAATGTAATCAACAGGGTTCAAATGATAATCATCTTACAACTGGATTATTGCTATAGGCTTTTAAGAGATTTTCTTGATTCTATTCTATTCAGCATAATAACAAGAATTACACTTTATGCAAGTATTACTTATCTGTTCATGTTACTTTCCTGTTCAAAGTCCAATATGTGTCTCCATTTCTCGTTTAGCATCAGCCAAAGCCCTCTGAGGCCTATAGTAATTTATATAATTTAGGCCTCTATTACTTTGCTGAATTCATCTGCAACTTTTTTTTAGCACAAGTCTTACAGGTGTACTGACCTCCTTTCCATTAGTTGAGCACATCTGGCATGCTAAAACTGTAGAACTTTGCATTATTTCCCCCCTCAAACTGTTGGTGGCTTAGTAAAGAGTTCGCCTGCAATGCAGGAGACCCACTTTCAATCCCTGTGTGGGGAAGGTCTCATGGAGGGAAAAATGGCAACTCACTCCAGTATTCTTACCTGGAAAATTCCATGGACAAAGGAGCCTAGCGGACTACAGTCTGTGGGGTCACAAAGATTTGGACACAAGAACCCAGACACAACGAGGCAACTACTACTTTCACAAACTCTTGGGTTTCCCTGGTAGCTCAGATGGTAAAGAATCTGCCTGCAATGCAAGAGACCCAGGTTCTATCCTTAGGTTGGGAGGATCTCCTGGAGAAAGGAGTGGCAACCCACTCCACTATTCTTGTGCAGAGAATCCCATGGACAGAGGAACCTGGTGGGCTACAGTCCATGGGACCACAAAGAGTCAGACATAACTGAGCGACTAACACAAAAATGGTGCTTCCCCTAAATGAACATAGAGCTCACACCATCACTTCCTTCATGTTTGAGCTTAGATGCTACTTTCTTATTAAGACAGACTCTAATTTCTCTATTTAAAATCATATCTTCCTTCTACCACTTATATTCCCTATTCCAATTACTTGGGTAAGCTTTTCTCATAATATTTATAAGCTTTAAGATACTAAATATTTTACTTATTGTATACATTTGTATTGTGTAGATCCCACTGCTAGAATCATAAACTCTGTAAAAGCAGAGATTCTATTTGTTTTTTCCACCATATATCCTAATCATGTAGAACAGTTCTTGACTTATAGTAGTTACATAATAAATATCTATTAGTTAAGGCATTTTATTAAAGTTTCCACATTCAAAAGTGGTACTCTTACTTTGATGTGTATATTGGAATAGAAATATAAATTCTGCTTAAAACTCAATTTTTTTCTAATTTGTTGAATGTTAATCCCATATAGATTTCTGTATTTTATTGATCTTTGAGTAATTGCAGAAATAACACAAAGGAAACTTATTTAAACTATAGGGAACCAGGTAAGTGTTATAAGTTAGAAAAAACAAAGGCTCAAAAAGTGATGTGTATAACCATGATGACAGAAGAGAGGTTTCAAACTGAAGCAGACATTTTTTTTTTAAGATAAAGAATACTCTACTATAATATGATAGAACATGGAACATCATCTTTGTATGTCATTTAGAATTATAAGCACAAGCATGCATGTATGTATATGTCAGAATGTTTCTGTGTATAGATACATGTTTATACATAGTTCAGTTCAGTTCAGTCGCTCAGTCGTGTCCAACTCTTTCCGACCCCATGAATCACAGCACGCCAGGCCTCCCTGTCCATCACCATCTCCCGAAGTTCACTCAGACTCACGTCCATCAAGTCCATGATGCCATTCAGCCATCCAATCCTCGGTCGTCCCCTTATCCTCCTGCCCCCGATCCCTCCCAGCATCAGAGTCTTTTCCAATGAGTCAACTCTTTGCATCAGGTGGCCAAAGTACTGGAGTTTCAGCTTTAGCATCATTCCTTCCAAAAGAAATCCCAGGGTTGATCTCCTTCAGAATGGACTGGTTGGATCTCCTTGCAGTCCAAGGGACTCTCAAGAGTCTTCTCCAACACCACAGTTCAAAAGCATCAATTATTCAGTGCTCAGCCTTCTTCACAGTCCAACTCTCACATCCATACATGACCACTGGAAAAACCATAGCCTTGACTAGACGGACCTTAGTCGGCAAAGTAATGTTTCTGCTTTTGAATATACTATCTAGGTTGGTCATAACTTTTCTTCCAAGGAGGAAGCGTCTTTTAATTTCAAGGCTGCAGTCACCATCTGCAGTGATTTTGGAGCCCCAAAAAATAAAGTCTGACACTGTTTCCACTGTTTCTCCATCTATTTCCCATGAGGTGATGGGACCGGATGCCATGGTCTTCATTTTCTGAATGTTGAGCTTTAAGCCAACTTTTTCACTCTCCTCTTTCACTTCCATCAAGAGTCTTTTTAGTTCCTCTTCACTTTCTGCCATAAGGGTGGTGTCATCTGCATATCTGAGGTGCTTGATATTTCTCCCGGCAATCTTGATTCCAGCTCGTGTTTCTTCCAGTCCAGCGTTTCTCATGATGTACTCTGCATAGAAGTTAAATAAGCAGAGTGACAATATACAGCCTTGACATACTCCTTTTCCTATTTGGAACCAGTCTGTTGTTCAATGTCCAGTTCTAACTGTTGCCTCCTGAGCTGCATACAGATTTCTCAAGAGGCAGGTCAGGTGGTCTGGTATTCCCATCTCTTTCAGAATTTTCCACAGTTTATTGTGATCCACACAGTCAAAGGCTTTGGCATAGTCAATAAAGCAGAAATAGATGTTTTTCTGGAATTCTCTTGCTTTTTCCATGATCCAGCGGATGTTGGCAATTTTATCTCTGGTTCCTCTGCCTTTTCTAAAACCAGCTTGAACATCAGGAAGTTCACAGTTCATGTATTGCTGAAGCCTGCCTTGGAGAATTTTGAGCATTACTTTACTAGCATGTGAGATGAGTGCCATTGTGCGGTAGTTTGAGCATTCTTTGGCATTTCCTTACTTTGGAATTGGAATGAAAACTGACCTTTTCCAGTCCTGTGGCCACTGCTGAGTTTTCCAAACTTGCTGGCATATTGAGTGCACCACTTTCATAGCATCATCTTTCAGGATTTGAAACAGCTCAACTGGAATTCCATCACCTCCTCTAGCTTTGTTCGTAGTGATGCTTTCTAAGGCCCACTTGACTTCACATTCCAAGATGTCTGGCTCTAGATTAGTGATCACATCATCATGATTATCTGGGTCATGATCTTTTTTTGTGCAGTTTTTCCGTGTATTCTTGCCACCTCTTCTTAATATCTTCTGCTTCTCTTAGGTTCTCTTCTATCCTTTATCAAGCCCATCTTTGCATGAAATGTTCCCTTGATATCTCTAATTTTCTTGAAGAGATCTCTAGTCTTTCCCATTCTGTTGTTTGTACATAACTGAGATACAAGTCTTTGGCCACCTGATGTGAAGAGCTGACTCATTTAAAAAGACCCTGATGCTGGGAAAGATTGAGGACAGGAGGAGAAGGGGACAACAGAAGATGAGATGGTTGGATGGCATCACCAACTCAATGGACATGAGTTTGGATGAAGTCCGGGAGTTGGTGATGGACAGGGAGGCCTGGCGTGCTGTGGTTCTTGGGGTTGCAAAGAGTCGGACATGACTGAGCGACTGAACTGAACTGACATACAAATCTAAAAGAAGCTATTGGTTTACTACAGAATTTACAGAGTAATTCCAAAACATCATTTTTCTATCCTTATGATTTATATTTTAGGTCCTGAATAGCAAAATAGTGCCCCAATATGAAGTTTGTTATTTGACTGTGTGTGTGTTTTTTTTTAAACCTATGCTAAATTGAAACTCTGAACATAGCACTTTTCTGTTTAATTAAATATAACTTTCTGAAGGTCAATAGCAAGCTGATCAGCGGGAAAAAAGTTTTCGCTTATAACTGCCTTCATATGACTCTATAGAAATTTTATGTTTTCTTATATCTGTGTTATATACATTTGAATTATATAGTATATAGTTAACTTCACTTACATGCTTGTGTACACAGGCGTGCTTCCTGACTCTCTACATGGAAACTATTTCCAGGCTTTTTAATCTATGTAAGTCTGATATTATTTTATGTTCTAGATGCCATGGTATAAAATTATCTTCCAGGGCTAAAATATACAAAACAGAAACACTCATTTTTTTATCTCAATTTTAAATGTATTCATTTTTATACATTCCTAATAAAGACCTAATGATGTTTACTATTAGAAATAGGATAAAAACACGATATCCAGTTATCTTCTTTGTAGATATATTAGATTATTTGGTTCATATTCTCATTCATATATCTAAGAGATTCATATTACTTTAGAGCCATACCCCTTCACTCAAATTCTGATTTCAGGCTTTTAGGTGGAAAGGTTTCCACCTAAAACTTTCTTTTCTTTTCTTTCTTTTTTTTTTTTTTTTGAGAAAAAAATGAAGCTAGCTGATAGCATGTCTTTTAGTCATCAGATAATGAAAAATAAAATTGCCATAGTAATATTCATACTGTTAATTTCCAAAAGCACTAATGTACAACCTTATTTGTTTGTCCCAGGGAGCCAGTGATAGAATTAATCAAGCATGTCTATCTCATGAGTTCCAATAACTGTGATCACTCTCTTAATGTAGAATGTTCTTTATCTTTACCTACATGAGCTTCTTCAGTGGTTTGCTCATAAGACTCCTACTGTGGGCTTACTGGTATTTTTTTCTAAGCTTTATCCCCTCAGTGATTCAGAACTCCCATATTTTTTCTAGATAAAACAATACTCCAAAATGGAAATTAGATATTTGTATCGGTCTAATAAGAATATAGTACAATTTGGCTGCATTCATAACTTAGTAGTTACATTGCTTATACAATATATAGGTTCTAGCGTGGCTTGCCCATCCTCCAACTCTAACTCTTTATAGTAGATATTTATCTGTCCAAACTGCTATTAGCAAGACAACTCATAGAAAGTGACTGTCAGCATGAAAAGGATGCACTTCTTCCAATTGGTATTTAATCTGGAAATGTACTTGAGTAGTTATTACTCGCTCTGAAAACTTATTTGAGGAGGTTATCCGTAACCTGGAAGTTTAAAAGTCCCCTTGAAATAAATTGGGATTTCTTCCCCAAGGGTTCATGCCAAAATGCTCTACGAGGCATCAATAAAAAAGCAACGGGCTTATTTTGCAAATTAAGAATCCTTTCCTAAGAAAGAGGATCTGCATGAAACACCAAGAATTATCCAAGTGTGAAGTGATAAATAGGAAAATGTACCCAGCCAGAGACCTTTGCAATTAGAGAAAACATTCTTTGCTTCATCTTTTTGCAAGGTTGGATTCAATTAGCATGTCCAGTGAACAGTGGAGTCCTGGCTTCTCTTTCCAACCTGTAATTGGTGCAGTTATTTTTCAGGGTTGCTTCCATTCTGTAAATATGCCAGTATTGCCTGGTTTAAAACTAAGTATATTTTTATAAGACCTCTGGCCCCTAATTCCTCTCAACTCATGGGATTTCTGCACAGTGGCAGACATTTCATATCAAGGAAGATGAATAGCCAAATATTGAACTCTTTTGCCTAAATATATAGAGCATATGAAATGTACACTTGGTCTCCTAATAGAAATCCTGACTTTACCTTTGGTCGTCCTCACCCTATTATTTAAGATTATCATGTTCATATTGTAAAATACTCAGGCAGATTTATGCAAAATAATGGATATTCACTATACCATGAACTGTAAAATGTCAGTGTGAGAAGTACACTGAAGAAGTAGAAAGTTCTGTCCAGCTGTGATTTCCCTTCTGCTCCAGAATCAATCTAATGGAAATAATTGTCAGGTCATAGACCTTTGGATTAGAAATACACTGATGCACGGTGGACAGAGTCATGACATCATGTGTTCTATCACTTTTTCTTCACTTCTTGGGCTAAATTCTTCCTACATGACTGTGAATAATGTAGCAGAAATTGACAGAAATTTTAATCTCAATAGTGAATGCTCAGTAAATACATATTTTTATAGGCTGCTCAGGCAGCTAGTCTTATCATTATTAAGCTACCATCTTTGGATGCAGAAGATAGGAAACCGGGGTATTATCTCTTTGTTTCTATGCCTTACTCATTTTGCCATGTGGGAGTCACATTATAAAAGCTGGTAGTGTTCCAGAAGTTAATTTGTGAATCAATTGTCTGGAACTTGAAATACATTTTCCCAAAGAAACAATATTAAAAATGATAGATTAGGACAATCTAAAACATGCCTACATAATCAGCAGTAAACATTAATTCTAAAACTTAACCAAGTTGCTTAACTGGACTTGATTTGTTGGTTTCAATAGGAATATATTTTTACCAAACCTAGAGTTCTACTTTTTGTCTCCCACCCCAACCTCCAGGCATATGTATAAGCATGTCCCAGTGTCTCAATATCTGGATTTTGAGAGTGAAGAAATAGGACAATCTTGTGCACCTGGTTGTGGTCTCACTGAGCTAGTTCATCTGGGCTTCATCTGGGATGAGATGCAGGGGAAATGGAGGATTAGGAAACTCTAAATATGGAAGCTTAGAGACAGGCGTATGGAGAATTGCCAGCACAAAACAACATGGTGCTAAATAGATTCTGTAAAGGACATTTGCTACAATATCAGACCCCTCGCGTGAACTCAGTTGGGAAGTGTGCATCAGGTGATTCAAATTGCTAGCTGCTCTACACAGGCCAGGAAATGACCATGGGAGCACCCTAGTATTGATTCAGAAAAATTTTATACTTAGGAAAATATGAGTTGTGTTGTGTAACAACCATCCACTCCTTAATGGGTTAAAATAAGTTTTCTTTCCAACTCATATTACATAGCCAACACGTTTCGGTGCCTAGAGTTTTAAAGTTTGTGATCAGAGTAATCACACAGAAACCCATCTTAATAGACAGCCAATATCACAATAGTTTCTGTTCATCATAGGGGAAAAAAAAAGGCCTCAGAAGGATGCACTTTTGACAGTTAAACTCTTTGACCTGGAATGGCCTGTATCTTATCATTACAGACTAATCTCATCTCTTCACCCAAACACAAGAGAACATGGGGCATAGTTCTACCAGCTATCTGGAAGCAGGGTGAGGTACAAGTGCAGGAAGAAAACTGGAAACATTTGTTGAAATATTTAGACTGCCACACATAGATGAGCAAACTATACCCAAGTGATACTGAATAATCATCTTGCAGATTCCCACTACCAGTTTTGAAGATGTCAGATACAATTAGTCCTAGAAGAATGATATTAAGCAAGGATTGGAAACAAATACCAAAATAGCAAATATTAAAATTTGGTTCTGAATGTGTTTATATGGGGTATTTTCACCTACATTATAGAACTATATAGGCTTCCTAGGTGGTGCTAATGGTAAAGAACCCACCTGCCAACGCAAGAGACATAAGAGACATGGGTTCCATCCCTGGATCAGGAAGATCCCTGAAGAAGAGAATGGCAACCCACTCCAATATTCTTCCCTGGAGAATTTCATGGACAGAGGAGCATTTTGAACTAGGTCAGGAGCCCCCTGACCTCGTGGGGTTACACAGAGTAAGACACGACTAAAGCAATTTAGCATGGCAGCATGGCATAGACTATATATATATAATCTCCTAAAGCCAAACAATGAGTTTTTCTCAAACAAAAAATATACTTGAACTGAAAAACTTTATTGATGTCTTCTCCTGCCAATATGATGAAAAATTAAGTTTGTAATTCTGTTTTTGTCCTTGAATAACACAACAGGCCCCTTTCATATCAGATCTTCTTCAGGGACCCTTAATTCATTTCCCTTCTTCCACTAAATCAAACATGCATTGTGAAGTGAGTAACCTGGGATTTATTATAGTCAGAGTGTTCTAAATCTCCTGTTCTTCTGAACTTAGACCTTCTAGGGCTTAAAGTTGAAGAAGGCAGTGGCAACCCACTCCAGTATTCTTGCCTGGAAAATTCCATGGATGGAGGAGCCTGGTAGGCTGCAGTCTATGGGGTCTCTAGGAGTCAGACGTGGCTGAGCTACTTCACTTTCACATTTCTATTTCATGCATTGGAGAAGGAAATGGCAACCCACTCCAGTGTTCTTGCCTGGAGAATCCCAGGGACTGGGGAACCTGGTGGGCTGCCGTTTATGGGGTCGCACAGAGTCAGACATGACAGAAGCACCTTTGCAGCAGCAGCAGCAGCAGCAGCAGCAGGGCTTAAAATAAGATTCATCAGGCAGAGAGCACTTCAGTTCAGTTCAGTTCAGTTCAGTCGCTCAGTCATGTCCAACTCTTTGCGACCCCATGAATCACAGCAAGCCAGGCCTCCCTGTCTATCACCAACTCCAGGGGGTTTACTCGGACTCACGTCTATCCAGTCAGTAATGCTATCCAGCCATCTCAACCTCTGTCGTCCCCTTCTACTCCTGCCCCCAATCCCTCCCAGCATGAGTCTTTTACAATGAGTCAACTCTTCCCATGAGGTGGCCAAAGTACTGGAGTTTCAGCTTTAGCATTATTCCCTCCAAAGCAATCCCAGGGCTGATCTCCTTCAGAATGGACTGGTTGGATCTCCTTGCAGTCCAACGGACTCTCAAGAGTCTTCTTCAACAACACAGTTCAAAAGCATCAATTCTTCAGCGCTCAACCTTCTTCACAGTCCAACTCTCATATCCATACATGACCACAGGAAAAACCATAGCCTTGACTAGACGGACCTTAGTCGGCAAAGTAACATCTCTGCTTTTGAATATGCTATCTAGGTTGGTCATAACTTTCCTTCTAAGGAGTAAGCGTCTTTTAATTTCATGGCTGCAGTCACCATCTGCAGTGATTTTTGGAGCCCAAAAAAATAAAAGTTGACACGGTTTTCACTGTTTCCCCATGTATTTGCCATGAAGTGATGGGACTGGATGCCATGATCTTTGTTTTCTGAATGTTGAGCTTTAAGCCAACTTTTTCACTCTCCTCTTTCACTTTCATCAAGAGGCTTTTTAGTTCCTCTTCACTTTCTGCCATAAGGGTGGTGTCATCTGCATGTCTGAGGTTCTTGATATTTCTCCCAGCAATCTTGATTCCAGCTTGTGTTTCTTCCAGTCCAGCGTTTCTCATGATGTACTCTGCATAGAAGGTAAATAAACAGGGTGACAATATACAGCCTTGATGTACTCCTTTTCCTATTTGGAACTAGTCTGTTGTTCCATGTCCAGTTCTAACTGTTGCTTACTGAGCTGCATACAGATTTCTCAAGAGGCAGGTCAGGTGGTCTGTTATTCCCATCTTAGTGCTTATAAATCACAAAATTTCATATCTGATCTTTTTCCAAAAATACATATTTTCTGTTCATTATAGAAGAAACTATTTCCACTTAATGGGTAGAAAATGCTCATAATTGTTTTAAATTTAAAAATTGTATATGCTGAGTTTATATTTTTTATAGCACAATTTTACTGTTCAATTAGAGGACATTTTTTTCTAATATTGAAATAGAGGTAAATACTTAAAATTTGGTTTCAGATCCTTTAAAATCTTATCTTTTTTTATTTATTGACAGTTTAAAAATCCCAAGAATTTAACAATAGGTAAAGACAAAATCCATCAAAAAATATACACAGTACTGACTTTACCTATTTACTATTATATGTGAATGATAGTTTACAAGTCAAATATTTCTAAAAAAAATACTGATTCTATATACATATATCATGCATTGGAGAAGGAAATGGCAACCCACTCCAGTCTTCTTGCATGGAGAATCCCAGGGATGGGGCAGCCTGATGGGCTGCTGTCTATGGGGTTGCACAGAGTCGGACACGACTGAAGTGACTTAGCAGTAGCAGCATATACATATATCAACCTGATTTTTTGACAGAATGAATAATTGTAGTAACATTGTTTCTTTCTTCTAATTAATTTATCTCTTTGTTTAGACCTTGAGCAAATATTTATTGGCTACTTATTGAGCACCTACTATGTAACTGGGCTTCCCAGGTAATGCTAGTGGTAAAGAACCTACCTGACAGTGCAGGTGATGTAGAGACTGGGGTTCGACCTGTGGGTTGGGAAGATCCCCTGGAGGAGGACATGACAACCAACTCCAGTATTCTAGAGAATCCCAAGGACAGAGTGAGTAGCCTGGCAGGCTACAGTCCATCACAAAAAGCTGGACACGACTGAAGTGACTTAGCATGCAGCATATTATATAACTGACATATATGACCCATATAAAATTATCCTAAACTCATCAAATGTTCATTTTAGTGTGGTGAGACAGACAGTTAACAATTAAATGAGACAAGTCTATATGTAATATGCCAGATGGTGAGGAGTGCAATGAAGGGGAATAACAGGACCATCCCCATTTCTAATTCTATGACTCAGTCCGTGTTTTTGAATCGGTAAATTATACTTACAGACTTATATACTTGTTCAAAATACTTTTATTTTGTAGTTTAAATTATATTGAGAGAGAAGGACAGAGGAGAAAAGAGAATTTTCAAGAAACAGACTCTACACACAATAACCTAACAAATGTCTCATCCACATAGAACTTAAAATTTTTGACAGTGCACCTATCATGTGTAACTGATCAGAAAGTATCAGAGCACTTCTTTGTTGACCTAATCCAACATCTGTGCAGCCCTCCTCTAGAGAACTGATAAAATTGAATATTTTAAATCTTCCTCACGTCTATTCATTTTTTTCCCTGTCTTGGCTTTATCTAGCAGGCTAAAGGTTTTTCATGCTGAGCTCCAGCCACTCATTTTTTAAGTGTTAACAATATGAAAGATAAACTTGTAGGGAACTTTTTGTTGTTATTGTTTGTAACTGAATAATTTTAAAACATGAAATTCTTGATATTCAAAATTATAAACCCTTGGATTAGGGTGTGGATCAGAGGTCTACTTCACAGGGTATTTGTTCTAGCAATATAGACTTACTACATTAAACAAAAATGATTTTACCATTGAGAGCATTAGAACTAGAAATAAAAATCAGTCCTTTTCTTCAGTCCTTTTGGGAGATTAGTTACCTCTTTAGCATATGTCCTCACTAGGCCTACACAAAATGAAAGTCAGTATACAGGACAGTCAGTCAAAATGAAGCACACAAACATTAATGAAATGAAGAGAATAAATAGTTTCTTTTTTCTTAAATAATTTGCTATGAAGAAGGTAGACTGCTACAGAAGTAGCAAGAAACAAAAATCACATACAGTATGATAAATGATAATAAAAGAATGGCTTGTACTTAGAACTAAAAGCTTTATGGAAGAGTAACACCCATTGACTAAGTAATTATATATTTGAAAAGTGATAGTAATACCATGTTCAGAGCTGAAATTATTTTTCAACATGTCCAATTAAACACAGATATATTAATTTCAGGATTCTTAACTAAAACAAAAACAGTGACAATTCTCAATGTAGAATAAATGTGGGGATGTACATGTTTTGTTTACTGTTCAATTGTCCTCAAGCTTGAGAATTAATATTATGAACAATAACCACACTGGTCTTTGATCATTTAAAATTGTTTTAGGTATTGAACCTGTATCTCCCCCAGTCATTGTTAACTAATTTATGTATGTGTGTGTGTGTGTGTGTGTGTGTATGTATCCCATTTTAAAATAACTGGTTCAAAGTATTAAATAGTCTCAAGTGGGCTGAACTTAATCCCCTAATACTGGAACATTCCTGTTCTAAGGATACCCATGTTGTATGACATATTGCCAGAGCCAGAATGCCTATGAGTTCAATCACTTATAGGAAAGAAATTTTTCTTTTCATTCTTTTAGCAGGGAGATTGAGTTACCCTAATGTCTCTCTAACACCAAGTCTCAGATTAGATATCAATTTTGGCACCTCTGAAGGATTCCACCATAATGACATCTTGAAGACACCTCTTATGCTATATTTGTGGTCAAGTTATTACAACAAAACCCCACACTTGATGAAAATCCATCCAGCTGTACTTTGACTCATGTATTGACAAACTGACATGAGATTTGGTTTATGTAGATACTAGACTTCCAACAGCAAAAGGCCATCTGATGTTTTATTTCCCCAGAATAACCTAAGCCAACATTTATCTTTCCTGGACAAGGTTAACCAGGAAATGGGGAAGTGTCTCTAAAGTGTTGAAATGAGTAATAGGGAGATACTTCGACACTGCCTTTAATTCTGGTGTACATGTAACATTTCACCTGAGAAAGAAAGTTTTCCAGAAAGCAATAAATTAACTGTGCTAAGTACCAAAGGTACGGACATATTTCCTCAGTATTTTTTAAGTCTCATGAATTCAGATAATACTAAAATATATTTTAATGTAAAATTCCATCACAATGCTGGCTAATGGAGCATTTGTAAGATTAGTTGTGGCGGGCATATGTTGTTCTGATAGAATTTATGTTAAATTTAAACATTCCTCAAATTTACAATTGTATGTTGCAGAACATTGTGGAGTCTTTTTGTGATATTACAGGATATAGAACTTTAGTTTGAAGTATAAAGAAAACCTGAGAAAGGATCATTTCCTTCATACTTTGTGCTGGTACAGATTCATACTTGCCTTTATTCTGTTCAGTTCAGTTCAGTCACTCAGTCATGTCCGACTCTTTGTGACCCCATGAATTGCAGCACGCCATGTCCCCTGTCCATCACCAACTCCTGGAATTCACCCAAACTCATACCCATCAAGTCGGTGATGCCATTCAGCCATCTCATCCTCTGTCGTCCCCTTCTCCTCCTGTCCCCAATCCCTCCCAGCATCACAGTCTTTTCCAGTGAGTCAACTCTTCGCATCAGGTGGCCAAAGCACTGGAGTTTCAGATTTAGCATCATTCTTTCCAATGACATCCCAGGGCTGATCTCCTTCAGAAATGGCCTGGTTGTATCTCCTTGCTAGTAACTGGTAATTTTAATACTAGATTGACCAAAAGGTTCATCTGGGCTTTTCCATAAAGTTTTATGTTAGGGAAAAATCTGAAGGAACTTTTTGGTCAATAGAATAGCTTAAGTAAGACATAACAAGCAAGTCCTTAAAACAGATTTAGAATACTTAAAGGGTCCATATAATCTGTAATTAAAAACACATAGGTACACACTTTTAAGTCAATATATTCAATTTTTTGGTCTCCAAAATGTGTGATCAAATAAGTCATGTTTAAAAAATTGTCTGTTTAATTTATATTTGTTATTGCTGTTTTATATAGACCTTCACATGCTGCTTTAGTTGGTTATTATTATTGCTGTTATTATTACTATTTTTGTTACTATTATTGATGTTGCACAGGTAAAAAGACTGAACTGTAAAGAAATGATTTATCCTAGGACGTAGGACTGACAATAAATATATAGTTGAGTTAGAAACAAAAACCATGTGTTTAGAATTTAAATAAACTTCCCAGTACTCCACAGATATTGATAGTGATAAATGAGCACATCTATGGAGGCATTTGTTTAAGATTGAGGGTTAAGAGATGAAACATTTAATTCCAGCCTTCCACCCTATGTTCCTAATGATCTAAAGCAAGGAGTTATAATTCCATATCCTGACTATGTATTGATATCCAAAGCACTTTAAAAGCTACTTATTTAATAATGGTATGGTTGCTATTTTTTTTTAAGTCTTACCATTTAGAAGTGCATGTGGATTTTTTATGAGGGAAATTGCATCTGGAATTTGCTTTCAAATAGACTTCAGAAGGAAAAATAAAGGACAGAAAGAAATGAACAATAATAAAGGCAAGTAGAAGGGGAATGAAAAGCAAAGGGACTACAATGGAATAACAACAACAACAACAACAACAACAAAATTAAGCTCTGGGTAACAGATGAAACAATACTGTCTGTTAAGTATTGAGGTTGGTTGGTTGATGCAGAAGGCTTCATTCTCCCTTCATTTTTGTGTGCAGTTCAAAGTCAAAACCAACAACAACAACAACAACAACAAATCTACATTTTTTTCTCAGGCTCTAGTTTTATCAGTTCTAGAGATTTTAATTTAATTCTTTGAATTACTACTTCCCAGATTATGGCGGCCAGAACAATGTCATTATTTGTTCATTAGTTTAAAATATAGATTATTTGGATCTACCTATGAACTATTAAATCAGAAATCCTGTATTTGTTTAAAATAGAGATGTTTGGGATCCACCCATGAGCTACTACATCACAAAACAATCCCTGTGATTTTGATTTGTAAATTTAAGGACCATATCTGTGTGAGGTTCTATATTGATGTTATATTTAGTGATCTAGGTTATTCTACTATTAGGTAGCACTAAGCGCCACCGGATAAAAAGATCTCTGAGGTCAATAAGGCCTCTAAAGGTTTATTCAAAAAAGTAAATTTCAAAACATATAAGAACACAGATTCATAAACTTATTCATATTCATATATACACATTCATAGACACTTCACCTCTTGGATTCGTTTTACAATGTGGTACAGATTCCTCATATAAAAATAAGTAAATTGATACATTTTTCATATAGTTAAAGTTTTCATTTTTATATATTTTTATACATCTGTGTAAAAATTAATTAATTTTGAAGATTGAGTCCTCCAAGTCAAATAGAGAATTGTAACTTATAAATTTATAAGTAACAAGTCACATGTACCTAAATACTGCAGTAGTTGCTTTTGGTTTTGAAGTAAAGATTGTTGTAAAGAAATGTATCACTCTCTGTCCTTTCACCTTTCATCATATATATATATATATATATATATTTATTTATTTATTTATTTATTTATTTATTTATTGGAGTACAGCTGATTTAAAAGGCTGTGTTAGTTTATGTTGAACAGCAAAATGAATCAGTTACCCACTCTTTTTTGGATTACTTGATTGAAATCTAAATCTAGATTTAGATTACAAATATCCACTCTTAAGATTCTTTGCCCATATACATCATTAGAGTATTCAGTAGAGTTCCTTCCGCTATACATAGGTTCTTATTATCTATCTTATATATAGCAGGGTGTATGTGTGACTCTCAATCTCCTATTTTTCCCCTCTCATTCCCTCCTTGGTAGCGATGAGATTCTTTTCTACATATATGACTCTATTTCTGTTTTGTAAGTAAGTTCATTTGTATCGCTTTTTTAGATTCCACTTATAAGTGATGTCATGTGATATTTATCTGTCTCACTTCACTCAGTCTGACAATCTCTGGATCCATCCATGTCATTGCAGTGGCATTATCTTACTTTATTTTAATGACTGAATAATATTACACAGATACATATGCCACATCTCCTTTATCCATTCCTGTGTAGGTGGACGTTTATGTTGCTTCCATGTCCTGTTTATTGCATATAGCACTGCAGTGAACACCAGGGTGCATGTATCTTTTCAAATTACAGTTTTCTCTTAGTATATGCCCAGGAGAGTGATTCCTGGGTCAGAGAGAAACCTTCTCCTACTCTATTGGTGAGAATGTAAATTGGTAGAGCCACTATGGAGAAGAGTATGGAGGATCCTTAGAAAACTAAAATAACACTCTTTATTGTTGAGATTAAACTAAAACATATAAACACTAAACTAGTACCTGACTTATAAGAACAGCTAAGACTTATTTTAATTTTTGTCGTCTCAGTTTCTGTTGCTTTGCTGCTGCTGTTAAGTTGCTTCTGTCGTGTCCGGCTCTGTGTGACCCCATAGACAGCAGCCCACCAGGCTCCCCCGTCCCTGGGATTCTCCAGGCAAGAACACTGGAGTGGGTTGCCATTTCCTTCTCAATGCATGAAAGTGAAAAGTGAAAGTGAAATCACTCTGTCGTGTCTAACTCTTCGCGACCCCATTTACTGCAACCTACCAGGCTCCTCCACCCATGGGATTTTCCAGGCAAGACTACTGGAGTGGGTCGCCATTGCCTTCTCCATTCTGTTGCTCATCTATATATTAATAGGTTACTCTGCATATATCTTTACAGATTTTACCATGAAAAAGTTGTAAAAATTTTAGATAAATTTTATTTTACATATTTTCTAGTGTGTTTTTTTGTATTATATCAATAACTGAAACATATTTTTACCTTAGTAAAATATATGAATATTTATCATGAGTATTATCTTCTATGTAAATCAAACAAACATTTATTTTATCAATTTATTTTGATTAACTAAAAGTCAACATTTATTTCCTCCATAATTGCATAATTTATTGGGAAGAGTGTCAAGACCATTGGAACATGATTTGCTGCTGGGTAGAAAAGAGCACAATATAAGTAGACTTCATTGTTTCAATAAACAATTTTGTAATGATCTAAATGGACCCAATTTTCTTTAGTACTAAGTTCATGGAATATTATCTATTCCAGAACACTTTAGCTGTAATCCTCAAATTTATTGAAGTTGTCTTTAACATAGAAATATGTGAACTTACGAGACTCCATTTTGATAAAGTTTTGATAATTTTTGAAAGCAAAAAATATAGTGATTTGGTTTTTGTTTTTTTCTAATTTTAGATGGCTTTATTTTAGGTAATCTTCCAGTTGACCAGCTATAAAATATTAAATTCTATGGGTATAAGTTTCTTCATCTGCAATATGAGTATTTGGATGATTCATTCTAAAAGCAATTTAATAGAGAAGACACTCAGTATCTTTAATTCTAAATATGTCAATTATTAGTTTCATTCCCTTAGATAAGTCATTTAATCTGATTTCTGAAATTGCACATATACAAAAGAGAACATGGGCCATATGATCTCTGATGCATTTTTAGACTGTGTGTGTGTGATAGAGAGATTGTGATCAATGTGTCTGTGAATCTATGTCTCTCTAGCAAACAGATTTTGAGAGTAAGTTACAGAATATATTTGTACATCAAAAATGGATGATAGTTTAAAGAAGCCAAGTTTCTCATCACTGGAGTAGGGGGTTTAAGGTAAGCAAGGAGACAAGTCTAGAATGATGTTTGTATGAACTCATGTTTAGCTTGATATAGAGGTGGCTCCAAATAGAAAGGGTTTTCCCAGGTGGTGCTAGTGGTAAAGAATTCACCTGCCAGTGAAGGAAATATGAGAGACATGGGTTTGATCCCTAGATTGGGGTAATGACCTGGAGTAGGATATGGCAAGAAGAAGGAAATGGCAACTCACTCCAGTATTCTTGCCTAGAGAATCCCATGGAGAGAGGAGCCTGGTGGGCTGCTGCCATAGGGTCGCACAGAGTCGGACACGACTGAAGTGACTTAGCAGCAGCAGGACATGTCAACCCACTCCAGTATTCTTGCTGGGAGAGTCCCATAGACAGAGGAACCTGGCAAACTAGGGTCACAAAAGTTGAACACAACTGAAGCAACTTAGTGCACACACACATGGAGAAAAATGTACAAACATATGTATATACATTAGTGTGTGTGTGTGTGCTCAGTCATGACCAGCTCTTTGCAGACTCATGGACCAGGCTCCTGTGTCCATGAAATTTTCCAGGGAAGAATACTGGAGCAGGTTGCTATTTCCTTCTCCAGGGGATCTCCTTGACACAGGGATCAAACCCGCATCTCTTGCACCTCCTGCATTGGCAGGATTCTTTACCACTGTGCCACCTAAAGAGCTCATGTACATTAGTAAACACATATATTAATTTGTTCAGGCAGCTGATAGGGATTAGAGCAATAAAACTCCAGTAACAATGAACGCATCTGGTGGCCACATCTTGGTTTCTCATGCCATTCTCCAATAAAAGCAGCAGAGTCTTTTGGAGAAATGACTAGTTCTAGAACTCAGGCAAAGAATGTACATGACAAGCCTGGAATATATTATTTGGTCAGAAAGTAATGAAATTTTCAAAACAAACAAAATCCACATTCATGCAATTCTGTCAAAGTGACTCCACAGCCACCTGAAATAACCCAAGATGACCGAAGATGGAACAATTTGAGCAATAAAATAATACTTGATTATAATCCAAAATAAATACCTTTGAGGCCATCCTGATGTAAATAAATGGCTAAGTAACTAACTGGCAAAGAAGGACAAGCTTTATTAGAAAAATTACAAGTAATAGAATATTAGGTTGGCCAAAAAGTTCATTTGGGTTTTTCTGTAAGATGTTATGGGAAAAACTTGTGCAAACTTTTTGGC
Source organism: Ovis aries (assembly GCF_016772045.2). NCBI lineage: Eukaryota > Metazoa > Chordata > Mammalia > Artiodactyla > Bovidae > Ovis > Ovis aries. The sequence goes on from NC_056075.1 coordinate 3,598,499, forward strand.
CAATTCAATATTTAGATACTCAGTTCTCAAGAGGGGAGTAATTATCCATTCCTTAAGTGTGGGCTATATATAAATATACTTCCTTTCAAAGAGCTCTATGGAAAGGGGAGTGGGAAGTAAGTTTATAATGGGAAACCTTAAAAACATCCCTCAGCCAGTGATCAAGGTTGACATCAATAATAAAATGTTCTGGGTGGCATGCTGAAATGATAAAAGAGAAAAAAAAGAACATTAGTTATTAACTAAGAAAATTTTAACAAAGTAAGAAATTGAAAATAGTATATCAACATTTAGCTCACTAATTATGAAAAATGCCTACACTAATGTAAGATGTTTATAGTAGGGGAAACTGGGTGTTGGGTATCTAAAAACTCCCTGTAATCTATCCTCAGTTTTTCTATGAATCTAAAAATACTCTAGAAGTAAAGCTTTCTTAAAATAATGTAACATTTTAAATTTGTCTTTTAAACCAGAATTTATTATTTATTTAGCATTTTGCAAGATATGCAAGCTTTGAGGGATGTTTATTTTTTTTAATTTCCATGAAAACAGTACTTTTTAAATTTTAAAATTTCTCCCTAGACTTCAAAATAGAGCTTTGATACTATTTCAAATGCTAGCTTGATGATACGTGAGTGAATTGGCTGAAAACTAGAGTTCAATATTCAAGAGGCTTTGTAAGTGTCTTAATATTCCTCTCAGCAAAATAAGAAAAATAGACGTTTCCAGAGTGACAAGATTTTTCTGTCTAATGTTGCAGAAATATTGGAAAATCTGGTTTAATAGGAGATACTTATGAATTTTGTGGATGTTCTGTAAGGACATCACATATTTCTATTTATAGCTTCAGTGCTGACTATCTTCCTTATCATTCAATTTGGGTTTTATTTTGTTAACCATGTTTTTGTGCCTCAGAGGAATGGCATTGTTGCAAATTAGCAATGGCAAAGATTAGCTGCTAATATTGACTGTAACAGAGATCATTTAGGATTAAGTAAAACTATTTGATTCTGAGGATGAGCCATGTTTTAAGAGGGGAAAAAAATAGTAAGTTTGCTGGCTTGTCTAAAAGACTAGGAGAGTGATTGGTTTGTCAGAATATTTTCTACACCCCTTCTATTTTCCCATCTCAATTGACAGCTATTCACTTCACCTTCCCTCTTCTCAGACAGCATGCTGACATGTCTGAGTCTCCTCACCCCATTCACTTTCTCTAAACTCTCCCTCAGGGAAACTGAAATGTCAGCTTTTGACTCTGGAAAAGATTGATTCATCATCGGGAGTTCATTTTGCCTTCATTCCATTCTTCACTATATTGTCTGGATATACATATGCAATTATATTAAAACAATTATAGGAACGTAATGAAGTCATTTTTGTTAGTTGCCTTCTTTCATAATCTGCTTAAACAATCTCTCACAATTATCATTCAGAGAAGGAACTGATTATTTCTGGTAATCTTTTTTTCATCTCCAAAAGCCCCTAAACCGCTATGGCTTACAAATTTCTAGTGGCTCAGTTCTCAATGATGGAGAAGTTTTAGCAGTTTATCAAATTCCCACAAACTACTTGTCATTGTTTTACCGAATATATTGGTTAAGTTTAGATTAGGAACAGGTTGATATTACTGTAAAAATATTCTATGCCATAGTTTATGATGGAGAAAACTCCTTCCCATTCCTTTATTTTTGAGCCAAAGTTGGTTTTGATGGTTATGGACTTTTGAAAATCAGTGTTAAATTCCTTATTAGCATCTTTGTCATTCAGTCACTCAGTCTTTTTCCACTCTTGTTGACCCCATGGACTGCAGCAGGACAGGCTTCCCTGTCCCATTCATGTTCTAATATATTCTCTGTGATTGTCCATATAGAATAGCATTCTGGATTTAAAACATTTCTTATTATTTAAACCTGAAAGAATCTCAAAACTTCTTTAATTTTGTTTGAAAATCCTATGCAGATAGAGGATCAATTTCTATTTGGGGTCTCAGTGGAACATAGAAAAAGTGAAGCTGTCAGCAGGCTTAGAGACAGGAAAGTCCAAGGGAATGGCATGGGGGTAGTAAATGGAAGGAATCAGGGAGAGAGAGTAAAATTGATGAAAATTAGGTCCAGAAATGAAGATGAGTCATTTGGAAAGGGTAATTTCCTATGAGTTATTAGAGATCTGGGTAGAATCCAGTGGAAAATCCAGTACAGAAGCATAGATAAAAATAGAGATTAAGCACATGTGGAAGCAGTTACAATTTATAGGAATTGTTCCTGGAAGAAGAGACTGAGGTTTAAGTTGAAGCTAAGCAAGAGCATTAGGAGAAAAATCCCCTGCCCAAGTGTCACAACGTTCTCTGCTGCACAGTGCACTCTTTCTGTGTGACAGAAGGCAGACATAGGCTGGCACACCGAAGCAGACTGTTCATTTTGCAATAGAATATAAGAGCCAAATGCACTTTTTTTTAATTTATTTTTTTTATATATCTTTAATTCTTACATGCGTTCCCAAACATGAACCCCCCTCCCACCTCCCTCCCCATAACATCTCTCTGGGTCATCCCCATGCACCAGCCCCAAGCATGCTGCATCCTGCGTCAGACATAGACTGGCGATTCAATTCTTACATGATAGTATACATGTTTCAGTGCCATTCTCCCAAATCATCCCACCCTCTCCCTCTCCCTCTGAGTCCAAAGGTCCATTATACACATCTGTGTCTCTTTCCCTGTCTTGCATACAGGGTCGTCATTGCCATCTTCCTAAATTCCATATATATGTGTTAGTATACTGTATTAGTGTTTTTCTTTCTGGCTTACTTCACTCTGTATAATCGGCTCCAGTTTCATCCATCTCATCAGAACTGATTCAAATGAATTCTTTTTAATGGCTGAGTAATACTCCATTGTGTATATGTACCAGAGCTTTCTTATCCATTCATCTGTTGATGGACATCTAGGTTGTTTCCATATCCTGGCTATTATAAACAGTGCTGCGATGAACATTGGGGTACATGTGTCTCTTTCCATTCTGGTTTCCTTGGTGTGTATGCCCAGAAGTGGGATTGCTGGGTCATAAGGTAGTTCTATTTGCAATTTTTTAAGGAATCTCCACACTGTTCTCCATAGTGGCTGTACTAGTTTGCATTCCCACCAACAGTGTAGGAGGGTTCCCTTTTCTCCACACCCTCTCCAGCATTTACTGCTTGCAGACTTTTGGATCGCAGCCATTCTGACTGGTGTGAAGTGGTACCTCATTGTGGTTTTGATTTGCATTTCTCTAATAATGAGTGATGTTGAGCATCTTTTCATGTGTTTGTTAGCCATCCATATGTCTTCTTTGGAGAAATGTCTATTTAGTTCTTTGGCCCATTTTTTGATTGGGTCGTTTATTTTTCTGGAATTGAGCTGCATAAGTTACTTGTATATTCTTGAGATTAGTTGTTTGTCAGTTGCTTCATTTGCTATTATTTTCTCCCATTCAGAATGCTGTCTTTTCACCTTGCTTATATTTTCCTTTGTTGTGCAGAAGCTGTTAATTTTAACTAGATCCCATTTGTTTATTTTTGATTTTATTTCCAGAATTCTGGGAGGTGGATCATAGAGGATCCTGCTGTGATTTATGTGTGAGAGTGTTTTGCCTATGTTCTCCTCTAGGAGTTTTATAGTTTCTGATCTTACATTTAGATCTCTAATCCATTTTGAGTTTATTTTTGTGTGCGGTGTTAGAAAGTGATCTAGTTTCATTCTTTTACATGTGGTTGACCAGTTTTCCCAGCACCACTTGTTAAAGAGATTGTCTTTACTCCATTGCATATTCTTGCCTCCTTTGTCAAAGATAAGGTGTCCATATGTGTGTGGATTTATCTCTGGGCTTTCTATTTTGTTCCATTGATCTATATGTCTGTCTTTGTGCCAGTACCATACTGTCTTGATGACTGTGGCTTTGTAGTAGAGCCTGAAGTCAGGCAAGTTGATTCCTCCAGTTCCATTCTTCTTTCTCAAGATTGCTTTGGCTATTCGAGGTTTTTTGTATTTCCATACAAATCTTGAAATTATTTGTTCTAGTTCTGTGAAAAATGTGGCTGGTAGCTTGACAGGGATTGCATTGAATTTGTAAATTGCTTTGGGTAGTATACTCATTTTCACTATATTGATTCTTCCAATCCATGAACATGGTATATTTCTCCATCTATTAGTGTCCTCTTTGATTTCTTTCATCAGTGTTTTATAGTTTTCTATATATAGGTCTTTAGTTTCTTTAGGTAGATATATTCCTATGTATTTTATTCTTTTCGTTGCAATGGTGAATGGAATTGTTTCCTTAATTTCTTTTTCTACTTTCTCATTATTCGTGTATAGGAATGCAAGGGATTTCTGCGTGTTGATTTTATATCCTGCAACTTTACTATATTCATTGATTAGCTCTAGTATAGCCAGAACTGAAGTGAGATATAAGACATAGCTACTTGCAGTTAGAAAAGGAAATTAATAAACTAAGTATAACCATTAGAAAGTAAGCCAAAACTTGAAATCTGAAACCTCTGCTTATTAAAGAAAATATTGAGTTGTGTTCTATGAAGTTATAGATTCTGAAAATTGGTTCCTCAATAAGTATGACAAAGTTCTTAAGGCTGATGTGAAATTACTCTTGTAAACTAAAACAAACAAACAAACAAACAAAACCACTTTTTTCTTAGAGTAAAACTTGTAGTATTAAATAGAAAACATTTGGGTGTTGTTTTTTTTCAGTTTGGAACTTTGGCCCATAAATTGCCCCTGACTTTCCTAGATATTGTGCCATAGTTTGAATACATTCCAGTAAGACAGGTGCAGGTGGCTTTACTTACACGTGCAATTGCCACAAAAGGTCTTTCAAACTCTTTAGTTGCCTCATGTACAACAGTTAACAGTAGACGTGTTATGTACTCCTATATGTTGAGAATTTTCAAACTTTTCTAACTGGAATTTTCCCATTCAAAGTATTCTGTGTGGGAGAAAATAATAGCAAATGAAGCAACTGACAAACAACTAATCTCAAAAATATACAAGCAACTCCTGCAGCTCAATTCCAGAAAAATAAATGACCCAATCAAAAAATGGGCCAAAGAGCTAAATAGACATTTCTCCAAAGAAGTCATACAGATGGCTAACAAACACATGAAAAGATGCTCAACATCACTCATTATCAGAGAAATGCAAATCAAAACCACAATGAGGTACCATTTCACGCCAGTCAGAATGGCTGCGATCCAAAAGTCTGCAAGCAGTAAATGCTGGAGAGGGTGTGGAGAAAAGGGAACCCTCTTACACTGTTGGTGGGAATGCAAACTAGTACAGCCACTATGGAGAACAGTGTGGAGATTCCTTAAAAAACTGGAAATAGAACTGCCATATGACCCAGCAATCCCACCGCTGGGCATACAAACCAAGGAAACTGGAATTGAAAGAGACACATGTACCCCAATGTTCATCGCAGCACTATTTATAATAGCCAGGACCTGGAAGCAACCTAGATGTCCATCAGCAGACGAATGGATAAGAAAGCTGTGGTACATGTATACAATGGAGTATTACTCAGCCATTAAAAAGAATACATTTGAATCAGTTCTAATGAGGTGGATGAAACTGGAGCCTATTATAAAGAGTGAAGTAAGCCAGAAAGAAAAATACCAATACAGTATACTAACGCATATATATGGAATTTAGAAAGATGGTAACGATAACCCAATATGTGAGACAGCAAGAGAGACACAGATGTATAGAACAGTCTTTTGGACTCTGTGGGACAGGGAGAGGGTGGGATGATTTGGGAGAATGGCATTGAAACATGTATAATATCATATAAGAAATGAATCACCAGTACAGGTTCAGTGCAGGATACGGGATGCTTGGGGCTGGTGCACTGGGATGACCCAGAGGGATGGTATGGGAAGGGAGGTGGGAGGGGGTTCAGGATTGAGAACACATGTACACCTGTGGCAGATTCATGTTGATGTATGCCAAAACCAATACAATATTGTAATTAGCCTCCAATTAAAATAAATAAATTTAAATTTAAAAAAACCACAAAGTATTCTGTGTAGCTTCAATGTATAAAGTAAATAAAAGAATAATTTAGACACAATTAGTGAAAGTGAGAGATTTCCAGCAAAATCTTGATCACTTTGTCTCCTCATCAGTCTTCCCCAGTGACACCACATATCTCTGGGGAATTCTAGGGGTCTCTGAAATGTAGTTTAAAACCACAGCTGTCAACTGTATAAATTTCAGCCACTATAATGTAATACACTTGGATCACAGTAGTGGGTTTCTTGCAAGTCATTGGTAAGCCATTGAAAAGTCATTTCACTTCCTCCAACCCCACTAATTTTAGTGAGAAATAATGACACTTGGTGAAAGGAAATTTAAATATTGAAAAACATGTTTTATAGATGAATCAGCTTCTAATTTTTATTTTTCTATCATATTTTCCAGGTATGTATTTGTTTTAATTTCTTCTCTTTCTAAAAGTATCCCATGCACTTGCCTGTGGCCTGCACATGCATGTACATATGCAGACCCCAACATATTTCTTTTTTATACAGGTGAGAAAATAAAAAATCACTGATTTGTACTTTATGAACCTAAGAAATACTAACCTGCTTTCCTTATTTGAGGGTATAATTTGAATTCTATGTATTGTTTAATAATATACAATATTTGGCTGAGGCAATATTTATTTTACCAGTAATTAACAGATTGTGATTTTTAGACTAGAGTGTTTTATTAATTACATTTATTTACTGATCAACTTTATAGAAGTATTGGCAAGTATGTGTAAACATTTATGTAGGATGGAGCCCTAGAGGTGAAAATGCTAAGAGTTACTGAAGATTGCTCTCCAGTGAGCCACAGAGACTCAGGTCAACAGTAATGTTTACTGAAAGACTATGTTTACTTCCTCTGCCACGTGGTACATCATCACATCTATTTTATCTTTGAAAACATTGTCATTTACAATTTTCATTGCTTTCTTTAATAACTAGTAGACTGGGCATATTTTCATACCGTTGAAAGCCATTTCTTTTCCATAAATTGCTTATATCAGTATCCTGTTTTCTAATTAATTTATAAGAACCCTTCTAATATTAATAAAACTAACTCTTTTTGTTTTTTGAAAAACATGGTCAAACTTCTGTATTTTTAAGTTTTACTTATGAATTGCATTTAATGTTATTTTGTTTTAGGGCTCTGGATAGTTATAAAAGCTAATTGTGAATCAGTGTCAAACTCCTCTTTTATATTCTCTAGTGATGTGTATAAAGTGCACCATTACAACATAATTTACTTTCATTTATTGGAAAATGATACATGTCTTGAGTAATTAGTGTGTTTCATTTCAATTATGAGAAATGCATAGTATTTTTCCTGTATGAATCATGGTTGCTGGAAATTTTAGTCAAGTTTGATAGTCAATTAAATTTTTACTTGCTGTCATTTTTAGTATATTTTTCTTCCATTTTACAATTTGGTTTTCAATTTACATCTGTATTTTATTGGGCAGTCTGAAAACAATGATGTTGTTATGTGTGCATGATAGATACAGGGTTTTCCTCATAGCTCAGTTGCTAAAGAATCCACCTGCAATGCAGGAGAACCCAGGTCTATTTCTCGGTCAGGAAGATCCACTGGAGAAGGGGTAGGCTACCCACTCTAGTGTTCTTGGACTTCCCCGTGGCTCAGCAGGTAAAGAATCTGCCTGCAGTGTGGGAGACCTGGGCTTGATCTCTGGGTTGGGAAGATCCACTGGAGACAGGAAAGGATACCTATAGGACGGACGATGGAGCCCTAGAGGTGAAAATGCTAACAGTTACTGAAGATTGCTCGCCAGTGAGCCACAGAGACTCAGGTCAATAGTAATATTTATTGAAAGACTGTATGTTTACTTCCTCTGTATGTTCACTCCAGCATTCTGGCCTGAAGAATTCTATGAACATACAATCCATGGGGTCCCAGAGTTGGACACCACTGAGTGACTTTCACTTTCATGTTCATTTAGACATGTATTTTGGGATGTGTTTGTGTGTGTAAAAAGAGACAGAGACAGAATCTGTTCCAAGCAGGCATAAAGTTACTAAGCTAGACCAGACATTTCCAAAATGTTATATATTTTTTTGCAATGAGACCCACACATGTTCTGGTTGTCTATTTCTACAAAAGAAACTTCCTAAAAACGTAATAGATTAAAAATATCTTATCTTTTGTGATATTCAGGACTGATTGACTGAACTAAGTGGTTGCCATTTGGAGTCCCTCATACAGTTTCAATTAGAGGGCAGCAGAAGGTCATAAGGAGACTTTTCATCCTCTTTCGCTTAACATGTGAAGGCTGAGCTAAAAGGGAAATTGGCCATCTCTCTCCCTCTCTCTGTGAACCTCTTTATGTGGTTAACTAGGCTTCCCTCATAACCTGAGAGGCTCAGAAAAGTTTGATGTCATGCATTATGATTGAGAACTCCAAGAGATTCAAGGAGAGAAAATGTAGATCTTGATTCTCAATGGTAGGACCATCAAAGGATTTGTGACCATCTTTAATCTCAGGTGTCATGTAATAAGAGCTTCCCCGGTGGCTCAGATGGTAAAGAATCTGCCTGCAATGCAGGAGACCTGGGCTTGAGTTACTTATACGTTCATAAGTAACTTATCCCAGTTATGCTGTTTATGAATATATGTTTATCATACATATACATGTATATCACACATACTTGTATGCATTTTGTACTATACTAGATATAATCCTGCACAGGTACTACTTACTAAAGTGTTTTATTCTCCTTCATCTCTTCCTCACAGCCATACCAGGCAGCTATTATAAATCTGTTTTTCAGGTATAGATACAGAAAATTTATTTTAGGCTAGGTTGTTAAACATTAGTGATGTAAGTTGAATTTGAATCTAGTGACATAATAATTTTTATCCTGGAAACTGCGGCTGCTGCTGCTAAGTCGCTTCAGTCGTGTCCGACTCTGTGTGACCACATGGACGGCAACCCATCAGGCTCCCCAGTCCCTGGGATTCTCCAGGCAAGAACACTGGAGTGGGTTGCCATTGCCGTCTCCAGTTCATGAAAGTGAAGTCGCTCAGTCATGTCCGACTCTTCGCGACCCCATGGGCTGCAGTCTACCAGGCTCCTCTGTTCATGGGATTTTCCAGGCAAGAGTACTGGAGTGGGGTGCCATTGCCTGTTCCATAGAAACTGCTAGGATGGTGTGATTATCTAGAGCATAGGGCTCAGCAGGGAATGTATCTAAATGTTCATAAAAAGTTAGAAATTTTGAGCTTGGCAGAATTGTAGGGATTATCTTTTTTCCACCTCAATCTTTCATGATACAGAAGTGAATTTTCAGAAAATGTATAAAGTATGGATAATGGTTGTAATCTGATGGACTTGAATGGCAGTCCTACCTCTGTCTTCACCTACTGTGGAACCTCCGGACACTGTCACTTTCGGTTTCTCCACGTATGTGATAATCTATCTGCTGCAGCATAGCAAACTGCCTCAAAGATTACAGTCTTCAAACAGCAGGGATTTATTACATCTATGGACTATGAAGGTTACCTGCAATGTTTTTCTGCCAATCTTGAGTTTGCTCAAGAAATGCTTGTTTTACTGAGTCTAAGCTCGATTGGGGCAGCTGAATCATCTGGAATCTTTCCGCAAGTGGTCTTCCATGGCAAAACTCCTCATTCTGTGGCAACCACAGGGCAGCATCCCCATAGGTGCAAGGGTAGAAACTGCAGTCCTGTTGAGTTCCAAGCTTTGGAACTCACAGGATGTTACTTCTGCCTCTTTTTGCAGATAGAAGCAACTCACAAGGCTGGAGCAGATTCAAGGTGAGCTGCCATCCACTTATTGATGGCAGGAGCTGCAAGTAATATAGAGCTGTAGTTCATTGACTGCAGTCTCTAAAACAGAACAAGCAGAAAGACGTCTTGTAACAGAATACACATATAGGGCTTCCCAGGGGGCGCAGTGGTAAAGAATCTGCCTGCCAGTGTAGGAGACTCAAGAGACATGGGTTGAATCCCTGGGTCAGGAAGATTCCCCTGGAGGAAGAAATGGCAAGCTACTTTCTTCTTACCTGGAAAATCCTATGAACTGAGGATCCTGGCAGCAGGCTGCAGTCCATAGGGTCACAAAGAGCTGGACGCAACTAGACATGCACGTTGGTGTGCGTGTGTGTATATATGTATATGCATATATATTAATACACACATATGTATACACACATATAATTTTCAACAAAAAGCTTTCATCTTCTCTGGCAGTATTTTTACTTTTGAGGACTTCTCAACAATTAGTTATTGACAAATTGAGTTTGAGTTTATAATCAGGTTATATGATACAGTTTTATATTATTTTTTCCTCCAGGGAATAGCTTTGGTTTATCTGTGTTTGAAATTCTGCTTCAAAGTTAAAGTAATTTAATTTTGGACTCCTGCCTCCTCTATTACCACCCCTAGCTCCTCTCCTCTCTTTATTGTTCTCTTGAGTACAATATATGCCAGCCCTTAACATAAATGTTTCCTTTATTGTCCTTTACTTCTAGAATGTAATCTTTATGGGAATAGTAACTTTGTTTTCCTTCCTCCTCTGCCCAGGGACTAGAATCCAAATGATACATGATAGGTGTTCAGTATGTGTAGTTTGAAAGAGTGCATGAATGAATGTTTATTTCACCTGTTTCAAAGCCCAATTCCACAGCAAAAGAGTGGCACAAGCAGGGGAGCATTAACCACAATGATCTTGTAAATCTAGATTAGCAAAACTTGCTTAATTCGACTGCTTTTTGACTAGTTTTCTTTTGCTTAAACGTATATTGCAAAGAGAACATACCCTCCCCAACGTCGAGAAAAGAAAATCTACCAGACAACATATCATTCCTTTTTGTGAATTTTAAACATTACTGAGATATATCAACATAGAACATAACTTAAGAACTTTTTGAAAAATATTAATAGTATCTTCCAAGAGGGAAAGTGAAAGTGAAAATTACTCCCTTTCACTTTCACGTTACCTCTTGGCCCAATGTCAAGGAACATGTATTATGTTTAAGAATGTCACCGATCCTAATATAACTTCTGAAGTTTTCCTGTAATGCTGTGGTGTATTTTCTTTTTATATATTTGTTTAAAGAGTCAGATTTAGAATAATTTGTGAAAAACATCTATGAATTCCAATACCTCATAATAAAGGACTATATTTGCCCTTTGCAGTTAATGTGGAAAACAGAGTGGGTTACTTTGCTTGAAGTATAAATGTGTGAGACTTCACAATAACATGATATGTTATTGGGCAATAAGACATTTTTTGAAAATACTTCCTTCTCAGTGGAAAATACTATTATTACTAAATCCCTCTCTTTACATGGAAAAAAAACGAGAACATAGAATGTAAGATTTCAAGACAAATATTATATAAGCACTTTGTTTCTAATATCTTTTATGAAGTTAGCTAATACAAGTAAAGATAATTCATCTCAGTAAACACAAACTGAAACATATTTTCTAGGGTAATGAACAGAATATAAATGTGAGATAATTTTTTTTCTATATAATTTTTTCTGCTAAGGAATATGAGGGATCCTCAGAAAGGTATTTTCAGATTGCTTTTCTGCCGTGATTAATATTGTCACAAAAATAGTATTTTCTTTTTTCCAATTTATAAATAGATATAGTTTCCTTTTTTCAGATAGAATTAATGACATTCTAAGTATTTACATCACATAAACAAATCGTGCAACTAGGTGTCACTGAACTAAAATTGGAATCTGAGTGTTCTGACTTCTAATTCCATTGGTTCTTTTCCCATAACAGCAAACTTTATAGGCTTGACACTCATAATCTGTGACTTCATAAACTCTTCAAAAGAACCTTCTAAAGTAAACATTATTAGCCTCATTTTTCAGATGGCAAGATTCAGGGTAAATGACTTTAAAAATGGACAATTAAACTGAAGTTTATCTGCATCTATAATAAATGATCTTTCCTTTCTACTTCTTAAACTTTCTTAGTATGTTATGTGGATGCCAGTCCCTAGTATTTATAAAAGTTTACTAAACTGTTATTGAACTAAGATCAAAGAATTTACCTATATTGATTTGCTTAAGTATTATCTATGTAAATCTCAATTTCCCATCTCTCTTTTCCTCCATTTTTTTAACCACCATGCAAAGTGCTACCAAATGTTAAATATCAATATGTGAGGGTGTCATTTGCTCTTTCTCAAGTTCAAGGTGCTCATTTTTTATTCTGAAAATTACCTCATTGATTTTTCAAATCCTGTAAGGTGAAAAGCCTAGGACACTGCAAGAATTCACCACTGGGAGCCATGGCTTTAAAATGATTTGTAACTGTTCTTCAAATAGAACAGAGAATATTAGGAATTATTTCCTGTAAGGATGATGCTGATTTTCATCTTTTCAAAAGTCTTACCAGAATAGAAGCTATATTCATTCTTCACAAGCCAAAGTACCTTTGTCATATATATGGGTGCTAAGATAATAAAAAATCATCTTTCTGAGAACTGATTTGTGCAAGAATTAGCAATAGACTGGATTTGTGAATAAGTGGCTATCTCAGCTCCAGTTAATCAGTGAAAACTCTTTAAAGACAGAATGAAATAGAGCACCCATAGTTCCCTTAACATGGAGCTTGAAGAAACTCCTTCTAAAGTATAGGATCTAGTTCTTTCGCAAGAAACTAGTAACATTTTCCGTCAATTCTCCTTGTTCTGTTGAATGGTTAAATACATCATTTCAGTTATCCTGGATTGATAATCTAATTAGGATATCAACACCTTCATTCTCTGACAAAAATTTGGAAATAAAATATTTATTAAGAGCTGCCAATAAAATGGGAGAAGGTAATGGTACCCCACTCCTGTACTCTTGCCTGGAAAATCCCATGGACGGAGGAGCCTAGTAGACTGTAGTCCATGGGGTCTCTAGGAGTCGGACACGACTGAACAACTTCACTTTCACTTTTCACTTTCATGCATTGGAGAAGGCAATGGCAACCCACTCCAGTGTTCTTGCCTGGAGAATCCCAGGGACGGGGGAGCCTGGTGGGCTGCCGTCTATGGGGTCACACAGGGTCGGACATGACTGAAGCAACTTAGCAGCAGCCAATAAAATAATCTCAAGGATTTTTAAGGCTTAAGACTTTAGACCTAAAGGTAAATAACTAGTAGACACTATAATTCAAGAAATTCATTTTTAATTTAAACTATTATATAGTTGTCAAATTTGAAACTTTATATATTTGAGTTGAAAATAATTATCTTTAAACAAAATAAGGCCCTTTGAGTTTAAGAAAGTTCAATACTACAAAAAATGCTTCTCAAGATTATAACATAAAGCCTTGCTCAAGTATCTTTATTTTATATATTTGATGCTGAATTGACTAAACATATTTGCTCTACTTAAATGTATAGAATTTTCCCTATAATTACATTATTTGACTCACTTGAACTTTATTGTAATAGCAAGTACTGCAGAATTTTTCAGTAAAGATTATTTTTACTCAAGATTTAAGATAGTTGTTTATAAAGTCTGTGAATGTATATCTTTACAAATGTCTTTGATCCACAGTTGGTGTACTGAATTACCAACATAATAGGGAATTTCAAAATCTTCTCTGTTCCAATCTTAACTCCATTTATCTTTTGACATAATATCACAAATATTTTTACTCTTAAAAATGGAATAATATTTTCTCAGGCATCATGGTCAATTAGATAAACAGAAAAGAGATGATCAAGGAGTAAAAACAGGAAGAGTTTTTTTTTTTTTTTAAACAGGCTACAAAAAAATGAGCTGAGTCAGTAACATAATGATGTTTCATTTCTCCATTAGAATGTTGGTATTTAAGATTTCTTACCAGCCACAAATTAGGAGTGCTTCTGTTCGAGGGTTCCCTGGCGACTCAGATGGTAAAGAATCTGCCTATAATGCAAGATACCCAGATTCTATCCTGGGTCAAGAAGATGCCCTGGAGAAGGGAATGGCACCCACTCCAGTATTCTGTCTGGAAAATTCCATGGACAGAGGAGCCTGGTGGATAATAGTCCATGGGGACACAAAGGGTTGGACACTACTGAATACTTTTTTCACTTTCATCTTGAATATTTCACAGTCTTCCTTTGAAATTTAATTTTAAAATATAAATTTATTAAATTCAATAAAAGTGAAATAAAACATGAATGTATTAAATTATACACTGGTAGTATGAAATTTTCTGTGTCCAAATTTTAACTTGAGGCAATTATTTGAAAAGTTCAGATCTTTTCTAAATCTTCATGCAACTCACAGGGAATATTCTCAAAGGATTCTCAAGTATTTCCTAGTTGGTAAATAAAGCAAATAGTTTGAGACTGGCTTGGAATTCCATGCCAGATGCACTTAGTTGAAGAGAATATGAACACGTCAGTGATTATTATTTGATACTATTAAGATAGCCATTTGGGGTATGCACTTTATTGAATTCATGTGAAAGGCTGTACTTCTATGTAATGTACTTTTTGCATAAAAACAGATGTATTTTGCACATTGTATTTGCTATTATTTCATGTGGTTAAGGGCTTCCCAGGTGGCAATAGTGGTAAAGAATCCACTTGCCAATGCAAGAGGGGTGGGTTTGATCCCTGGATCTGGAAGATCTCCTGGAGGAGGGCATGGCAACCCACTCCAGTATTCTTGCCTTAAGAATCCCATAAACAGAAGAGCTGAGCCAGCTACAGTCCAGAGGATAACAAAGAATTGGACACAACTGAGGTAATTTAGCAAACACACACATGTGGTTAAAACCTAAAGACACATCTTTTTACGTGCCTTTGTATGGTTACTCAGGCATATTCACTGTACAGCTCTCTATCAACATAAATAATTGGTTTCTCCAGGTATTAGAGGTAAATTTTCTAGAGCTTTAGAAGGTATAGTATGGGCTCTAATTCCCTTCAGGATATTAGGTGTGTTTACAAAGGATAAGAAATTGTTCAGACCAACCAGAGATGGGTATCATAATGTCTCTATAAGCATCACTGAGATAGCGAAGATTTAATTAGCTGCCTCAGAGCCCAAAGTATTAACAGCTGCAAAGGAGCTCATCTTTTCCTCTGAAACAGACCTTAATCACTGTGCCATGAAAACTCGCATTGAACAAGTGTCAGTAACAGTGCTAAGATGAAATTCCTTCACAGAGATTCATGGCCACCAAGACTAAATTTAGGTAGCTGTATTAATTTTCTACAAATTTCCAGAAACTTAGCAGCTTAAAAATAGATTTATTATTTCAGAATTCTATAGGAAAGAATGCAGTATGAGTCCCATTGGGCTAAAATCAAAATGTCAGTGGGACTCTGTACCTTTCTGGAGAGACTAGCTGAGTATCCATATCCTTGCCTTATGGGAATTCCTTCCTTCATCTTCAAAGCCAGCAAGTCCTTCTCACATTGCAATACTTTGATCTCTTCTCTGACCCACTCTTTTTTTTTTTTTTTTAATTTTTACTTTATTTTGCTTTACAATACTGTATTGGTTTTGGCATTCATCTGGCACACTCTTATACTGTTTATGGCTCCTCCAATTACACTGGGCCCACCACCGACAATTTCACTGTCTTAAGATCAGCTGATAAGCAGCCCTTAATTCTCTTGCTTCATAGAACACATTTGCAGGTTTCAGGAATTAGGATATGGGCATTTTGGGGAGCTATTATTCTATCTACCATGTAGAGGAGTTCAGAATCGTAGGGGGGGAAAAAAAAGAGAGAGAGAGAGAGAGAGATATCACAGTGCCGAATTACCAGAGTGGTTTGTGACCAGTACAGTTAAGAATTGTTTTGTATAGCCATGATTGAAAATGACTCAGACAGGCTCAAAAAAATAGAATTTCTTAGCTTCCTTATCTAAGTTTTCAAGTGGAGGATGAATATAGCTACAACTGAATAAAGGAATTCAAACTGTACACTTCATGATCAGGTTTCTCCTTTATCTCTAACTTCTACCTCCCTAGCACTGTCTCCTTTTTTAGAAAAGCTTTCTTTGAAATTTGCAGATTGTTTTGCCCCAGCGAACTAACAAGAGGAGTACTGGTTTGGCCACCTCATGTGAAGAGCTGACGCATTGGAAAAGACTCTGATGCTGGGAGGGATTGGGGGCAGGAGGAGAAGGGGACAGCAGTGCATGAGATGGCTGGATGGCATCACCGACTCGATGGACGTGAGTCTGAGTGAACTCCGGGAGTTGGTGATGGAAAGGGAGGCCTGGCATGCTGCAATTCATGGGGTTGCAAAGAGTCGGACACCACTGAGCAACTAATTGAACTGAACTGAACTGGGAGGGAATTGGTGAACAGAGGATAAGCTCATTTGTGGCAAGTGGCTTCCTTTTTTTTTTTTTTTTTTTTTGGCTTTTCACGCCAAGGGCAGTACTATCTCCTCTCCAAAGCTTTTTTTTTTTTTTTTATAAAGATTATCGACCTTTATCAGATATTATAAACAAAGGGGGAAAAAACATGTGATTCGGGTTAAAACTGGAAAGCAATGTGAAAAATTATCTGTTCTAACATTCTCTGGAAAATTCAGAACTTGTGCTTGAATTAATAGTAGTAGCTTAGCTGGAACTTAGTTTTTTTTTTTTTTTCCCGTTTTTATTTATCTATTTTTTTATTTTACAATCTTTAATTCTTACATGCGTTCCCAAACATGACCCCCCCTCCCACCTCCCTCCCCACAACATCTCTCTGGGTCATCCCCATGCACCAGCCCCAAGCATGCTGCACCCTACGTCAGACATAGACTGGCGATTCAATTCTTACATGATAGTATACATGTTAGAATGCCATTCTCCCAAATCATCCCACCCTCTCCCTCTCCCTCTGAGTCCAAAAGTCCGTTATACACATCTGTGTCTTTTTTCCTGTCTTGCATACAGGGTCGTCATTGCCATCTTCCTAAATTCCATATATATGTGTTAGTATACTGTATTGGTGTTTTTCTTTCTGGCTTACTTCACTCTGTATAATTGGCTCCAGTTTCATCCATCTTATCAGAACTGATTCAAATGAATTATTTTTAACGGCTGAGTAATACTCCATTGTGTATATGTACCACGGCTTTCTTATCCATTCATCTGCTGATGGACATCTAGGTTGTTTCCATGTCCTGGCTATTATAAATAGTGCTGCGATGAACATTGGGGTACATGTGTCTCTTTCAATTCTGGTTTCCTCGGTGTGTATGCCCAGCAGTGGGATTGCTGGGTCATAAGGTAGTTCTATTTGCAATTTTTAAGGAATCTCCACACTGTTCTCCATAGTGGCTGTACTAGTTTGCATTCCCACCAACAGTGTAGGAGGGTTCCCTTTTCTCCACACCCTCTCCAGCATTTATTGCTTGCAGATTTTTGGATCGCAGCCATTCTGACTGGTGTGAAGTGGTACCTCATTGTGGTTTTGATTTGCATTTCTCTAATAATGAGTGATGTTGAGCATCTTTTCATGTGTTTGTTAGCCATCCGTATGTCTTCTTTGGAGAAATGTCTATTTAGTTCTTTGGCCCATTTTTTGATTGGGTCTTTTATTTTTCTGGAATTGAGCTGCATAAGTTGCTTGTATATTTTTGAGATTAGTTGTTTGTCAGTTGCTTCATTTGCTATTATTTTCTCCCATTCAGAAGGCTGTCTTTTCACCTTGCTTATATTTTCCTTTGTTGTGCAGAAGCTTTTAATTTTAATTAGATCCCATTTGTTTATTTTTGCTTTTATTTCCAGAATTCTGGGAGGTGGATCATAGAGGATCCTGCTGTGATTTATTTCTGAGAGTGTTTTGCCTATATTCTCCTCTAGGAGTTTTATAGTTTCTGATCTTACATTTAGATCTTTAATCCATTTTGAGTTTATTTTTGTGTGCGGTGTTAGAAAGTGATCTAGTTTCATTCTTTTACAAGTGGTTGACCAGTTTTCCCAGCACCACTTGTTAAAGAGATTGTCTTTACTCCATTGTATATTCTTGCCTCCTTTGTCAAAGATAAGGTGTCCATATGTGTGTGGATTTATCTCTGGGCTTTCTATTTTGTTCCATTGATCTATATGTCTGTCTTTGTGCCAGTACCATACTGTCTTGATGACTGTGGCTTTGTAGTAGAGCCTGAAGTCAGGCAAGTTGATTCCTCCAGTTCCATTCTTCTTTCTCAAGATTGCTTTGGCTATTCGAGGTTTTTTGTATTTCCATACAAATCTTGAAATTATTTGTTCTAGTTCTGTGAAAAATGTGGCTGGTAGCTTGACAGGGATTGCATTGAATTTGTAAATTGCTTTGGGTAGTATACTCATTTTCACTATATTGATTCTTCCAATCCATGAACATGGTATATTTCTCCATCTATTAGTGTCCTCTTTGATTTCTTTCATCAGTGTTTTATAGTTTTCTATATATAGAAAACTATAGTTTAGTTTCTTTAGTTTCTTTAGGTAGATATATTCCTAAGTATTTTATTCTTTTCGTTGCAATGGTAAATGGAATTGTTTCCTTAATTTCTTTTTCTACTTTCTCATTATTTGTGTATAGGAATGCAAGGGATTTCTGTGTGTTGATTTTATATCCTGCAACTTTACTATATTCATTGATGATCTCTACGCCAACATTCTTGAAAGGAAGTTGGAAACATTAGCTATCACTGCCTTTGCTCATAAGATGTATGGAAGCTGGAGAGACCCACAGAAAATATTCATATGTACCTCTTCTATCATTAATCATCTAGCTTGTAGTAAAGATAATTCTTAGTCTTCAAACAGTATCCTAAAACCAATTAGCTCACATATTTCTTAATTTTCCCCTTAAGGATTTTTAATGTTTTACCTATTATTAGCCGCTGAATATTCTTTGGATAGCTGCCGCACCAAATATTTTTTCTAATTCTTCCTGCCTCTACACCATACCTGTCATTTCATAAGCTTATAAATTTAGAGTAATAGACTTGCATCTATTTTTCTCATGTAAAATAAGCTCTGATATAGTCATTTTTATCTAAAAGTTTGTGCTGGCCTGATTGTCTCACTTTTATCCTTCTCTTTTGACAGCAAGTTCCTAACTTACATTGGTTTCTTGGCCCACATTTATAGTGCTTTATTCTGAAATTGTTGTTCAGTCACTAAGTTGTGTCTGACTTTTTGTGACCATGTGGGTCGCAGCATGCTAGATGCCTCTGTCCTCTGCTGTCTCCTGGAATTTGCTCAAATTTATGTACATTGAGTCAGTGATGCTACCTAACCATGTCATATTCTGCTGGCCACTTCTCCTGTTGCCTTCAATCTTTCCCAGCATCATAGTGTTTTTCAGTGAGTTGGCCTTCAAATCACGTGGCCAAAGTATTGGAGCTACAGCTTCATCATCAGGCCTTCTAATGAATATTCAGGGTTTATTTCCTTTAGTATTGACTGGTCTGATCTCCTTGCCGTCCAAGGGACTCTCAGTCTTCTCCAGCACTACAGTTTGAAATAATCAGTTCTTCAGTGCTCTGCCTCCTTTATGGTCCAACTCTCACATTATACATGATGACTGGAAAAAAACATAGCTTTTACTATGTGGACCTTTGTCAGCAAAGCAATGTCTCTACTTTGTAACACACTGTCTGAGTTTGTCATAGCTTTTCATCCAAGGAGCAAGTATCTCTGAATTTTATAGCTGCAATCACTCTCCGCAGTGATTTTGGAGCCTAAGAAAATAAAATCTGTCACTTCTTCCACTTTATTCTTAGATAATTATTGCTTTATTTTACTTTGTTGTCTAATACCTTCAGCGTTTCTAGAATGACTAACCTCTGGTAGAAACAATTTGGGAAATCTGATGTTCACCAACAAAGGAGACAAAATTATGGCTATGTTTTTTCACGTCGTGTTCCTATTTTTTTTATATACTAAACTTGAGGTAGTACTGATGTGTCTTGAAGCTGTTTACACATGTAAACTAGCTTTCCAGGAAGCCACACACCTTGATTTTAAGCAGTAAAGAGCTATGCACATGTAGACAAAGCATTGAGATAAGATTCCGGAGCCAGATTGCCTAAATTTGAATGTTAGCTCTAATATTTAGCTGTACAGTATTAGACAAATTATTTCTGTTTCCATTTGCTCATATACCAAGTAGTATTTTTGAAAGGATTAAATGAATTGACATTTGTTACGCACAATATAGTATGCACTAAAAATCTTACTGTTTTACAAAAGTTTATAAAATATGAAATAACTGCCTATGTATTATTTACCAAATTGAATCAATATGCATGATATTTCATAACTACATTCACCTATATATTCACATTTTTCCTCACTTTTTTTCTTTTTCACCTTTCAAAAAAATTTTTTCTTACCTTTGTTTCTAGTCTTCTGGACTATTAATACATTGACAAGGGGATATCAGGAGAATCACATTTTAAAAGCATTTGTGCTTACAAAAGGGCTTAGACAGTGAAGGGTACCAAGGGAAATGATTATTCATAGTTGCATCTATAGAGGAAATGTAGGTTCCTAATGTGAGACCAAAAAAAGTCCAATCAGCAAATGGAAATTTGTTTGCCTGATAAAACCTATTAATTGATATTTTCCCTACTTCCTCATACATGTTTCTAGAACACTGTTCATTAAAATTTGGCTTTTAAAAGTAGGTCCAAGTGACTCTCTTTTCAGAATGTGAAAATAACTGATTAGATCAATAAGAAAATAAGTAATTTTTTATTGCAATGAGGAGAGATTAGCAATTGATTTTTTTTTTCTTTTTCAGTACACATTTTAGAGCAGATTGAGACAGACAGATTGAGAATGACAAGAGAAAGGAAGATAGAAAAATAGAGAAAGAGACAGGGGCTGGGAGGCTGATTCTCTTGTGCTTAAGACTTCCAGCTGCTCTGAGCAGTGAATAATTCACTAGGGAATTACAGCCTCCATAGTTCACTGCTCATATTACTAGGCTGGGACCAAATATGATGCAGTTTTATGAATGAGATTACTCACCTGTTACTGGAATAAATATCCTGAAAGGCTTAAGAAAGCAAGAAAAATGTGAGAGGACACATTTTTATTATTACATTCAATACATTGTATTTAATGCATATTTTGTTCAGAAACACAAATCAAGTGACAGGAAAGGGAAACTGAATACAAGAAGAAGGTTTTAGAAACCAGTAAGAACGGCATCAATGGTTCAGTTCAAGACCAATCAATCTAAGAAGGATGAAGTTAGGAAAAAGAATCATCCATAACACAGCTACAAAAGTCTCATAATGTGCAGTATTGCATTTAATAAGAAAATGATCTTAACAGCATCATCTTCAGTCATACCTAGGAGAGTGCTTGGAAGGGTGGATTACAAAGTCCTCAGTAAATACTACACTTTTGATTCTCTTCATAAGAAATTATGACCCAAACCTGAAGACAGATAAGTAGATAATAGATGGACAATAGAGAGAGAGAAGATGGATTTACATAAATTAAACACTTAATATGTGTTCATGCCTCATTTGATCAAGTTTATGAAATGTAATTCTTTTACTGATACATGTATTTATTTAAAATGCTGTCCAAAAGTGTTTAATTGATTAATTTATAAGTTTAATTTTTCTGGAAACAATAGTTACATATTTTCTTTAATTCCTTTTCTAAAATATTCATAATTTTTGTTGTATTGATTTTTAGGACATCCTAGTTTAGCTGCTCATTATCATGATCATTAATATTATGGGTTTTCCCTAAGTAAAACTTTCTTCTTTAACATAAAAATTAGAATGTATAAATATACTTAATAAGTCAATGATTTTGTCATAATGTCAGTATCTGTTAACAAAATCCTGAAAGATGGCAAATTAAAAAAAAAAAATGTGTAGTCTTTTGCTAGTGAAGAGATGATTAGGTTTGGAGGGCTTTTTATATTAATTTAAAATTATTAGCTACATAAAGTATATATGAAAGCTACATATGTGTTAGACCTCATTGTTGTAAATCAGGTCCCTTCTTGATGTTTGTATCAGTCTTTATCAAAAATAGGGAAAAATTAATCCATGGAAAGTTAAGCACATCCCTTTAACTATTTTGCTAAGTGAAGCAATTTTGCAAATGTATAATTTCCAACAGAGATCTTTCTTTTAAATTCCCAGGGTACTTTGTGTATTACACTTTAAGTAATCTTTCTTCTTTCTTTGGTAGTTACTTATGTATTTTAAAATCCAAGTATATTGAATAATAGCTAACAGCATAGTACGTTATATAATAGTAGCTCAGAGTTCATGTGAAATAAATCTTACTTGTTAATTGTACTAAAAAATGGTTGGTACATGGTATACCAAGTTGTACAAACCACGAAGAGCTCATGTAAATACCTAGTTCTATACAATTGTTTTTATGGAAAATTTGAAACATATAGCAATAGAAATCTATTAATATTTTGCGTAGGAAAATTTATACAAACAAAACTGACCCTTGTTTTAAAGGTAAGCATCAGGGAAACCTGTTATCTTTTCTATGTTACAGATTAATGAATAATTTATCTTAAAAAAGCAGAATTGGAAAGACCGTATCTATTCTTATATGAAGGCAATACAATGTAGAAAATAACATCTTTATAATGTACAGCAAGATAAAATTATTGTAGATAATAAAATAAAAGTTTCCCTCTGTTATAACAAGTAAAATTTGCCTTGGAATGCACCATCCCAAGTCTGGGTACTGTGCTCTCTTGGTAATATTACATCTAACCTATATTTTGTTTGTCTTTTAAGAAGGAAAGTTTGCTACAGTGTTAAGAGCCAAGAAACACTTTAAAGCTCTGACACGACGGCTCACATATGAACCAAGTATTCTCACAAGTGCTTCCTCATCATTTAAAAACTTAAATACCGTGCTTACCATTGGAAAAAAATGTTTTTATAAAATACGACTGAAGACCTAGCTTTGTTTAAGAAATAGACAAATAATTTTAAGCTAAGGACCAAACATTTAGCTTTGTTGCTTGGAAGATTTTATTATTTATATTCTATTAAAATATTAATACTACATTTTGTCCTGCTTACTAATCAGAAGCTACTATTTTTTTATTATTAACATATTTGAAATATTTAATCCATTTTAAATGGGGCCTCGATTTTTTAGTGTTGTTTCAAATTTTATTTGAAGAATTCATTAATGAAGATATTGCTTTCCCAAGAACAAAATTAAAATCTTTGTTTTGACTTAGTTTGTAATCATTAGTCTGTAGAATAGTTAAGAAAAGTCAATAAGATCAAAATGCTCACTACTAAAAGGTCATGCAAGAATATGGCCTACCTTCTTCTCTGAGTAATTAAAGCTATAACTGGGAGAATCTCTGGCAAATAAAACAGAACATGATTCAGATACTATAAGTCAGAATATAACTCTTCTGCCCCTTGCAGAAAGAAAACATTTCTTTAAAAAATAAGGACAGAGAATGAGCTTAAATAAAAGCTAAAGAGAATCTTCTTCCATAAATAGTGCCTTTTTGTGATGAAAGCTGAGAAACCAAGGGAAAGAATTCTTTTGAGGTCTAATTTTCTTATAGTAT
The DNA here is from genome assembly GCF_016772045.2 of Ovis aries. NCBI lineage: Eukaryota > Metazoa > Chordata > Mammalia > Artiodactyla > Bovidae > Ovis > Ovis aries. The sequence goes on from NC_056075.1 coordinate 3,622,094, forward strand.
CATAGCTTAAAGTAATGCAAATCTTGAGGGATAACATACCTGTAATTTGCCTAAATTAAATAAAAACTGGATTCATCTATAAAAATAGTAAGTAAATATTTTTTATGTGTAACCTTGTCTGCAGAATTTTATACAATGTCAGATTTAATCTTGAGTTAAGCATCCAGGTGAAAAGAAAATATGAAAATTCCAACTATTAAGAAATAGCTATCTTCTAATGTGGGGCTTCCCTGGTGGCTTAGCAGTAAAGTATCTGCCTGCAATGCAGGAGTTCAGTTCAGTTCAGGTGCTCAGTCATGTCTAGCTCTAGGTGAGTGATCACACCATCATGACTGTCTGGATCATGAAGATAATTTTTTTTTACAGTTATTCTGTGTATTCTTACCACCGCTTCTTAATATCTTCTGCTTCTGTTAGACCCATATCATTTCTGTTCTTTATTGAGCCCATCTTTGCATGAAGTCTTCCCTTGGTATCTCTAATTTTCTTGACGAGAACTCTAGTCTAGATCTCTAATCTCCCATTCTATTGTTTTCCTCTATTTCTTTGCACTGATCACTGAGGAAGGCTTTCTGATCTCTCCTTGCTCTTCTTTGGAACTCTGCATTCAAATGGGTATATCTTTCCTTCTCTCCTTTGCTTTTTGTTTCTCTTCTTTTCACAGCTATTTGTAAGGCCTCCTCAGATAGCCATTTTGCTTTTTTGCATTTCTCTTTCTTGGGGATGGTCTTGATCCCTGTCTTCTGTACAGTGTCACAAACCTCCATCCATAGTTCATCAGGCACTCTGTCTATCAGATCTAGTCCCTTAAATCTATTTCTTACTTCCACTGTATATTGTAAGGGATTTGACTTAAGAAATACCTGAATGGTCTAGTAGAAGCAATTTAGCACAGTTAAATGACTGTAATATTCTCTTTTAATTTTTTTATTTCCATGTAAATCTTGATAGTTACATATTTTTCTAAATGTCTATATAGAGTACTGTAGTAAAAAAAAGAATAACAATGCTTCTAATCCTGGTTAAATTTCTATTCCACTAATTTTCCTGTAATTTCCAAGAGGGAATTCCAAAGCCAAATGTGTTAGTTAGGTGGGAAGAAAAAAATCACCATGCTGATTAAGTGAAGTAGCATTACAAGGGGTTGGAGGAGCTAACAAAGAACGTTGTCCTTTTTATTCTGGCTGTGGTGGGAAAGCAAGTGCAGGTGCTCTAAACTACAAAATGCAAGCAGTTTGGGGAAGGAAGTACGATAGCTTTGATTTGAATACTCAGAAAGGAGATATAGAGAACATAATCACCCCTTTGGATGAAAAGTTTGCAACAGAACAAAGATGTTAGATGTTTTGACAACAGTTTCCCATGTTTAGGTTGTATTAGGTTGACAAAAGCCTTTGTCATGGGGTTTAAAATTTCAGACAAATGTGAGTTAAACAGGAGTTACCGTAAAGTATGATTGAAAGTTGAACTTCCCTTGTGGTTCAGATGGTAAAGAATCTGCCTGTAATGCAGAAGACCCAGGTTTGATCCCTGCGGTAGAAAGATCCACTGGAGAAGGGAATGGCAACCCACTCTAGTATTCTTACCTGGAAAGTCCCATGGACAGAGGAGCCTGGTGGGCTACATAGTTCATGGTTTGCAGAGTCAGACTGATCAACTAACACTTTCCACTTTTTCATGACTAAAAGTGGACTCAGTGGTGAGTTATCTAACTATTGCTAAGAAATAATGACTCAAGATAACAAAAATCACTAATTTTGACTAACTTTGACCATGGAATACCTCACTTAAAAATCGATTGAAATATTACTTCCATTCCATCTATTTTTTAAAATTCATTCTTAATGAGACTTGTCACCTTTCAAGCATGCTCACTATAAAAGCAGTAGTCAATGCTTTTGACAAAGGAAAATCAAGAGCTTTTGTTCTTCCTTCTAGTGGCAAGCTCAGAGTTGGCATTGCCACCAAAGTCAATACCAAGGGAAGTCATTTGTTTGCTTCACATGACCTCTGCATAACTGTCATAACTTATATGTGGAGATGTTTTGAAAGAAAAAAGAAAAAAAAGGGTGTAACAAGTCATGGATGAAAAAATGGAAGGAAATTGAAGTTGATGTTTCTTATAAAATTTAACATGGTTCATCACAGTAAATGATAGTAAAATTATATTTTAGTAAAACTGTTTTTACAGAATTTAGTAAAACCATCTTTTATAGAATTCCCCTTCTATGATATTTTTTATATTATTGGTCAGGCTTTTTGTTATTTTAATCACTAAGTCATGTCCAACTCTTTGCAACCCCATGGACTATATCCCACCTGGCTCCCCTTCCATGGGGTGTTCCAGACAAGAATACTGGTTGACATTTCATTCTCCAAGGGATCTCCTAGAACTAGTGATGGAACTTGCATCTCCTATGTTGACAGGCAAATTCTGTTGGTCAGTTCAGTTATCACTTTATTTATTTTTGTTAATTAAGCTTACATGTGCATATGGAAAGGCAATTATGTGCCATGTACTGGCCTTACACCTTGTAATCACTGACAATGACATTCTCAAATATCTCGAAAATAATGTTTGAAATAAAAATATTGTAGTCACTTCATTCATTTTTGTATTTATAATAGTGGCTGAATGCAATCTTTTTATTATTTCATATACAAATGAGTACTATATTTAATTATACATTTGAGATAAAATCCATGTTGATTTGAAGCTGGCATTCCTTATCTTATTTGTCACCTGCATAGTCATTCTATGTTATAAACTAAAATCCTCTCTGATCTCTTACCAATATGGTTACTGCATGTGATTCTCTATTTTGGATTCTTATTTTCTTGAACACTGGGTATTTAGTTTTTATATTTTAAAGAGTTGTAGATGTGGTAACACTCAGCTTTCTTTTACGTAACTACAAATAAACAGTATGTGCTTCTGTTTTCAGTCCATATTGCTACTTATATACATATGTTTTTATGGAAGGAATCATCATGTTCTCATTCTAGCACAGGACTCCTGGATATATATTTTCCCCTATATAAAGACCCTGTTCCAGCTAACTAATTAACCCTATTGCTGTCGAAGAAACCAAGGCATTCTTCTTTGAAAATCATGACTCTTGTCTGGAATGATCTTTTTGTCTATACAGATCACCAAAAGGCCAGCCCATCACCTCTCAGGTTTGGCACTTTATTCTCTGAAAGCACAAAGGAATGTTTTCCTTTTTGGAATTCTCAAAACACTTGTCTGGGTCTTGGTACACATGTCCTGTAGGCTTGCCGCCATCTCTGTTATCTCTGGTTCTTGCTGAAACATTGATAAGCACCTAGAGAACCTCCCATTTTGCAAATTCACAAAAACTCTTCCTTGTACAGTTGTAGCCCTCTCTCAGGTTGTTTCAATTTTAATTACATTAACCTTTATAAATGCTGTTAATAAATACTGCATACAAAAACTAATAACATGTAGATAAACTGTCCTTAAAACATTTTCCCTTACTTAAACATGCATAGCATTTCAAAACTCTTGAATGGAGAGTTGCATGTTTTTCGTGTCTATTAACTGCCAGGAAGGGAAGGTATATGAAGTGTTCTGTATGGGAAGAAAGCAATTTGAGAGTTTTGATACTTTGAAGGCAAGAGGACTACTCTAATAACAGTATGGGTGTGTTAGTTGCTCAGTCATATCAGACTCTTTGCGACTCCATGGACTGTATGTAGCCCACCAGGCTTCTCTGTCCTTGGAGTTCTCCAGGCAAGAACACTGGAGTGGCTTGCATTTCTTTCTCCAGGGCATCTTGCTGACTCAGTGATTGAACCCCAGACTCTTGCATTGCAGTCAGATTCTTAACATTCCGAGGCACCATCACAAATAGATATATTAACAGTAATGTAATGTAATAATATAGCATTTTAAAGAGATTTTGATGACTGAAGGAATACATTTTGTATGGATTCTTTTCTGCTTTCCAAGTGAGTCATGTTCACATTTCTTTGAGCATTGGTGGTGTTGGTTACTGTGGAACAGTTCTTTCTCTCTAGAGAATGTTTGAAAGTATGAGGGGAAGATTTATGTTTGTTTTTATATTTTGATTATTAATGTAAATAAGGAAAGTTTTGCACTTAAGTAGTCAGGAACTAGGGTTGCATACCAAGAAGAATCACTCTACCCAACATTCTAGTAATGGCCCATTGAGAGTCTGATTCGTGACTATTATACATTCTTATAAGTCTTCAGTTGACTATATATATATCTCACATGTAGAAAGGTAATAAGACTCTATTTACCACATATCTTCGCTCTAGTAAATTTTGCTTTCCTAGTTGAAAAGTCGGTTGCTTCATTTATTGTTGCAATTTCAAGCAGTACTTTTTAAAAAAAAATTATTGAAGTATAGTTGATGTACCATATTATGTTCATTTCAGGTGAATAACGCAGTGGTTCAACATTTAAATACATTATGAAATAATCACCACAATAATTCTAGTAACCATTAGTCACTATACAAAGTTATCACAGTAGTGTTGACCTCATGCTACATAGTATATACCTGTAAGCTATTTTATAAATGAAATTGTGTACCTCTTAATACTCTTCATCTATTTTACTCAACTTCTCACTGCACATTCCTTCCCCTCTTTATCTATGAGTCTGTTTATGTTTTGTTTTCTCATTTATTTTGTTATTTTTAAATTCCAGTGTAAGTTAAACTGTATAGTATTTGTCTTTTCTGTCTGACTTATTTCACTTTAGCAAAATACCTTCTAGGTCCATCTGTATCACAAATGGCAAGATTTCTTTCTTTTTGCTTTAATGACCAAGCATTATTTTATTGTATATATTTATATATATACACTACTTCTTTTTCCATTCATATGTTGGTGGACACAGGTTACATTCACACCTTGGCTACTGCAAATATTGCTGCACTGAAAAAGGGGGTGTACATGTATCTTTATAAATTAATTTTTTGATTCCTTCAGCTAAATACTTAGAAGTGAAACTAGCAAATTGTAGGTAATTCTTCTTTTAGTCCTTGGAAGTACTTCCATAGTGGCAGTACCAATGTACATTTCCACCGACAGTGCAGGAAGATTCCCCTTGCTTCACATCCTCACCAACATTTGTTTTTTGTTATAATTTTGATGATAGTATTTCTGACAGGTGTGTGGTGATATCTCATTTTGGTTTTGATTCGCAATCTCCAAATAGTTGTGTCTATCATGTTTTTTTTTTAAATTTATTTATTTTAGTTGGAGGCTAATTACTTTACAATATCGTAGTGGGTTTTGCCATACTTTGATATGAATCAGCCATGGATTTACATGTGTTCCCCCTCCTGTTGACCATCAGTGTGTTTCTCTTGGAAAACTATCTATTCAGATTATTGGCCTAATTCTTTTTAATAAGATTATACTTTTGCTATTGAGTTGTATGTGCTGTTTATATGCTTTGGATATTAACCCCTTACTGGATATATCATTTACAAATATATTCTCCCATTCAGTATTATGCCTTTTCATTTTCTTGATGTTTTCCTTTATTGCACTAAAGTTTTTCATTTGATGTAATCTTACTGGTTTATTTTAGCTTTTGTTGCCTTTGCCTGAGAAAATGGATCCAAAAAATATTACCAAGACCAATGTCAAAGAGTTTACTGCCTATGTTTTCTTCTAAGAATTTTATGGTTATAGTTGTTACATTTAAGCCTTTATTCAATTTTGAAGTTTTTTTGTATATGGTATAAGAAAGTGGTCCAGTTTCTTTCTTTCTTTTTTTTTTTTTACATGTAGCTGTCCAGTTTTTCTACATGGTTTATTGAAAAGGCAGTCTTTATCTTAGTATTATTTACTTCATCATAGATTAACTGAGCATGAAAGCATAGATTTGTTTCCAGGCTCATTGTTCTGTTCTATTGATCTTTGTGCCTGCTTTTGTGCCAATACCATATTGTTTTCATTACTCTGGCTTTATAGTATAGTTTGAAATCGGGAAGCCTGGTACCTCTAGCTTTCTTCTTTTTTCTCAAGATTGCTTTGATAATTTGGGGTGTTTTGTGGTTCCATATAAATTTTAAAATTCCTTGTTCTAGTATGTGAAAAATGTCTTTGATACTTTGAGGAGGATTGAATTGAATCTATACGCTGCTTTGGATAGTAGGGACATTTTAACAATAATAATTCTTCTAGTCTATGGACACAAGATATTTTATATTTGTGTTGTCTTAAATTTCTTTCATTAACATCCTATAATTTTCAGAGCACAGGTCTTTTACCTCCTTGGTTGAGCTTTTTCCTAGATATTTTATTCTTTTGTGATGCAATTGTACATGAAATTGTTTTATTAATTTCTCAGTTTGGTAGATCATTATTCTCTGTGTTTAACACTCTACACAAAATGGTGAAAGACATAATTTCCCTTATTTCACATACTCAGAAATTGAAATTCTTGAGTTGATGCCTGACATTAGGGTTGGGGTCAGAGTAGCAAGGAGAGTCAGATTATTTTAATTAAAATGAGAAATGAGTAGTTTTTGAGCTCTGTCATTTAAGAGTTGTATAATCTGGAATTAATCTATCTATTTCTCTACAAATATAAAAGATTAAGAATATGGGCCTTATGTATTTCTCATGATTCTGTAAGGAGAAAATGAGATTATTATGAGCTTATTTAACTTCAGTGATTTTTAAGGATTGATTTAATTATCATGTTTCCACCAAAGATGGCACTTCTCCTGCCAGCTTGCCTGAGGTCTTTGACGTTAAATAATACAACTTTATATTTAGGGACGTTATTGTAGATTTTCTTAAATTTTTAAGCAAATACAAGTTTTGTGGGTTTTTTTCCTTTTTGCCAACTTTACCAACAATATATATATTCCCCTGAGATATTTTAAAAACTCAGCAAGTGAAATATATATATTTTTAAACTTTTTAAACATTTTTGTTGAGATAATATTGGCTTATAACATTATATAAATTTCATGTGTACAACATTATATTTCTACTTCTGCATACTCTTCAGTGACCCCACCACCAAAACTGTACTTTCCATCTGTCACCATACAATTGATCTCCTTCACTCCCATTACCTTTTCTCTTCTGGCAATCTTTACTCTGTTCTTTGAATTACATAACTCGGTTTTGGTTTCATTTTGTTAGTTAATATGATTTTAATTTTGATTTTTATATTCCACATCTTTCTATATCTTAGGAAAACTTTTTTCTCCCAAGTATTTTTAATGGGGACTCCATATCTGTAACAGTTGTTCTTAAACATTTTACCATGTATCAGAATCAACTGGCATGCTTTTAAAAATGTTTGCAGTGTTCTTCCACCAGAATATCTCAGTCAGTAGATCTCAGGTGAGGTCCAAAAATTTAAAACTAGCAAATTTCCAAGTGATGCTGGTAGGTGCTGGTTGGGAACCACATTTTGAGAACCATTGATCTATAGTTTTCTCTCTGAATCAATATATAACTTAATTTAGGTTGACTTTAATTCTCACTCATTTCAATCCATGTCCTACCTATTGGTGGAACAGCCGCAAAGAGATACCCCACGTCCAAGATAAGAAAAACACAAGTAAGATGGTAGGTGTTGCAAGACAGCAGTCACACTGAAACCATAACCACAGAAAACTAGTCAAACTAATCACACTAGGACCACAGCCTTTTCTAACTCAATGAAACCAAGCTATGCCCTGTGGGGCCACCCAAGATGGGCAGGTCATGGTGGAGAGGTCTGACAGAATGTGGTCCACTGGAGAAGGGAATGGCAAATGACTTCAGTATTCTTGCCTTGAGAACCCCATGAAGAGTATGAAAAAGCAAAATGATAGGATACTGAAAGAGGAACTCCCTAGGTCAGTAGGTGACTAATAAGCTGCTGGAGATCAGCAGAGAAATAACTCCAGAAAGAATGAAGAGATGGAGCCAAAGCAAAAACAATACCCAGTTGTGGATGTAACTTGTGATAGAAGCAAGGTCCGATGCTGTAAAGAGCAATATTGCATAAGAACCTGAATCAAGGCAAATTGGAAGTGGTCAAACTGGAGATGGCAAGAGTGAACATCAAAATTTTAGGAATCAGCAAACTAAAATGGACTGGAATGAGTGAATTTAACTCAGATGACCATTATATCTACTACTGTGGGCAGGAATCCCTCAGAAGAAATGGAGTAGCCATCATGGTCAACAAAAGAGTCCAAAATGCTGTACTTGGATGCAATCTCAAAAACGACAGAATGATCTCTGTTCGTTTCCAAGGCAAACCATCTAATATCACAGTAATCCAAGTTTATGCCCCAACCAGTAACACTGAAGAAGCTGAAGTTGAATGGTTCTATGAAGACCTAACAGGACCTTTTAGAACTAACACCCCCAAAAGATGTCCTTTTCATTACAGAGGACTAGAATGCAAAAGTAGGAAGTCAAGAAACACCTGGAGTAACAGGCAAATTTGGCCTTAGAATACGAAATGAAGCAGGGCAAAGGCTAATAGAGTTTTGCCAAGAGAACACACTGGTCATAGCAAACACCCGCTCCCAACAACACAAGAGAAGACTTTACACATGGACATCATCAGATGGTCAACACTGAAATCAGATTGATTATATTCTCTGCAGCCAAAGATGGAGAAGCTCTATACAGTCAGCAAAAACAAGACCAGGAGCTGATTGTGGCTCATCATGAGCTCCTTATTGCCAAATTCAGACTTAAATTGAAGAAAGTAGAGAAAACCGCTAGACCATTCAGGTATGACCTAAATCAAATCCCTTATGATTATACAGTGGAAGTGAGAAATAGATTTAAGGGCCTAGACCTGATAGAGTGCCTGATGAACTATGGAATGAAGTTCATGACATTGTACAGGAGACAGGGATCAAGACCATCCCCATGGAAAAGAAATGCAAAAAAGCAAAATGGCTGTCTGTGGAGGCCTTACAAATAGCTGTGAAAAGAAGGGAAGCGAAAAGCAAAGGAGAAAAGGAAAGATATAAGCATCTGAATGCAGAGTTCCTGAGAACAGCAAGAAGACAGAAAAAAAGCCTGCCTCAGTGATCAATGCAAAGAAATAGAGGAAAACAACAGAATGGGAAAGACTAGAGATCTCTTCAAGAAAATTAGAGATACCAAGGGAATATTTCATGCAGAGATGGGCTCAATAAAGGACAGAAATGGTAGGGACCTAACAGAAGCAAAATATATTAAGAAAAGGTGGCAAGAATACACAGAAGAACTGTACAAAAAAGATCTTCATGACCAAGATAATCATGATGGTGTGATCAGTCACCTAGAGCCAGACATCCTGGAATGTGAAGTCAGGTGGGCCTTAGAAAGCATCACTATGAACAAAGCTAGTGGAGGTGATGGAATTCCAGCTGGACTATTTCAAATCCTCAAAGATGATGCTGTGAAAGTGCTACACTCACTATGCCAGCAACTTTGGAAAACTCAGCAGTGGCCACAGGACTGGAAAAGGTCACTTTTCATTCCAATTCCAAAGAAAGGCAATGCCAAAGAATGCTCATTCTACCACGCAATTGCACTCATCTCACATGCTAGTAAAGTAATGCTCAAAATTCTCCAAGCCAGACTTCAGAAATACGTGAACCGTGAATTTCCAGATGTTCAAGCTGGTTTTAGAAAAGGCAGAGGAACCAGAGATCAAACTGCCAACATCTGCTGGATCATGGAAAAAGCAAGAGAGTCCCAGAAAAGCATCTATTTCTGCTTTATTGACTATGCCAAAGCCTTTGACTGTGTGGATCACAATAAACTGTGGAAAATTCTGAAAGAGATGGGAATACAGACCACCTGACCTGCCTCTTGAGAAACCTATATGCAGGTCAGGAAGCAATAGTCAGAACTGAACATGGAACAACAGACTGGTTCCAAAAAGGAAAAGGAGTACATCAAGGATGTATACTGTCACCCTGCTTATTTAACTTCTATGCAGAGTACATCATGAGAAACGCTGGGCTGGAAGAAGCACAAGCTGGAATCAAGATTGCCGGGAGAAATATCAAGAACCTCAGATATGCAGATGACACCACCCTTATAGCCGAAAGTGAAGAGGAACTAAAAAGCCTCTTGATGAAAGTCAAAGAGGAGAGTAAAAAAGTTGGCTTAAAGCTCAACATTCAGAAAACGAAGATCATGGCATCTGGTCCCATCACTTCATGGGAAATAGATGGGGAAACAGTGGAAACAGTATCAGACTTTATTTTTTTGGGCTCCAAAATCACTGCAGATGGTGACTGCAGCCATGAAATTAAAAGACACTTACTCCTTGGAAGGAAAGTTATGACCAACCTAGATAGCATATTGAAAAGCAGAGACATTACTTTGCCAACAAAGGTTTGTCTAGTCAAGGCTATGTTTTTTTCAGTGGTCATGTATGGATGTAAGAGTTGGGCTGCGAAGAAAGCTGAGTGCCAAAAAATTGATGCTTTTGCACTGTGGTGTTGGAGAAGACTCTTGAGAGTCCCTTGGACTGCAAGGAGATCCAACCAGTCCATTCTAAAGGAGATCAGCCCTGGGATTCCTTTGGAAGGAATGATGCTAAAGCTGAGATTCCAGTACTTTGGCCACCTCATGCGAAGAGTTGACTCACTGGAAAAGACCCTGATGCTGGGAGGGATTGGAGGCAGGAGGAGAAGGGGACAACAGAGGATGAAATTGCTGTATGGCATCACCGACTCAATGGATGTGAGTCTGAGTGAACTCCGGGAGTTGGTGATGGACAGAGAGTTTTATCATGCTGCGATTCATGGAGTCACAAAGAGTCAGACACAACTGAGCAACTGAACTAAACCTATTGCTATTCTGTCTTAGAAATATTATTCCCTCACATTATTCCATATTTTTATATTTTGCCCTATTATGATGCGAAATTTAAAGAAATGTTAAAACCATGATGCCATAAAAGGTAAATACTAGTGAAGTGATTTGACTTTTCCCCCACCCCCAGTGAAATCATTGAGCTGTTATCTCCTCTGTTGGCACACATCCAAATGTAAATGTGCCCTCAAATTTTAGCTACACCCCCTGTGTCTGTGCCTGTTTTTACTGCAAGAAGTAACACCATAATTAGAAATCCAGACCCATTTTTCAAATAGACAAAATGAAAAATAACAGGTAAGATACTTAAGAGTGCAGTCAATTGCATTGTATGTTATGGATAATCTGAACTAGAATAGGGGTAGGTATGGAAAATAATGGGGGAAAACAGAGTTGGCTTAGTTAGCAACTCTAGATTTTACTTCTGATGTACTTTAAAGGGAAAATCCCTAATTTATTTTAAAATATAGATACTAACATAAATGATTTGTAAAGATCACTAAATATGACATTACTTGTTTCTGAATAGAAATTTTATAGTATAAGAAAGAATGTGCTTATCCAGAGGAGCAATTAGTCCCTAAACCAATAATGACCTGACATAGACAAATCAGGGTTGTCTCTGTACTTATAAGATCAGAAAAAACTCATTATATTTGGTTGTCAAAAAAGAATACGCGAGCAAATGACACAATTTGCTGTTAAAGTAGCTAAGGTGGGTTAGCCCTAGTCAAGTGAACAGTTTTATTTTTGTTGTTGTATTTAGTAATCACACAGGTATGAGTCATTAAAAAGCCAGTCTGGTTTGGTTCTGTGCATGCTGTTTTATGGTATTTTCCTTTTTACCAGCAAGCACATTTTCCCTAAAATGGTCCACATCTGTTCTTTGCAATTTAGTGATTTTGAGAAGGCCTCTGTGTTCTCCTTGTTTATTTTAAAAGCTTTATTTTCATGAGATTTAAGGAAGAGTCTTGATTTCTGAGATTTATTTGGTTATTTGCAGCCTTTCCTTTCAAGTGGGTATCAAATCTTTATAAAATGTTAAACATTTAAAGTCTGTTAAATTATTCTCTATGGTCATTCTAATTTAGCTCATGTACATTGATGGATGGTCCCTGTATTTTTCAAGCTGTTGCCAGTACTTGACCATCTTGCTTGTTATCCAAAGATAAATCTGATCCATTGGGATAATCACAAGTCTCAGTCCAGGAACAGTCCCTATTTATACCTCTTATCCTTATGTAATTATTGATGCTCCTTCCCTCAAAATTGTACACATTTGGATGATCAAACATATGTCACCCTAGATAATGAGGTATAACTGTTGAATCAGTAAAGTGAGAGATTGGATGATACGATTTCCCACTGCTCTGGAAGAAGTCTTTGTAAAGTGCCTACTCACTTTTAAATTTGTAGGAATCAAAACTGAAAGCTTTAGAATTAATTTACTCTTTAAAATGCTATAAATTATAGCACATTTCTCATATATTTTATGTTTATAGTTTATGCATCATCTGGTTCATTTTAGGTTATTTAGTATTAGTTCATGCTGCTACTAAGTCGCTTCAGTCGTGTCCGACTCTGTGAGACCCCAGAGACGGCAGCCCACCGGACTCCCCATCTCTGGGATTCTCCAGACAAGAACACTGGAGTGGGTTGCCATTTCCTTCTCCAGTGCATGAAAGTGAAAAGTGAAAGTGAAGTTGCTCAGTCGTGTCCGACTCAGCGACCCCATGGACTGCAGCCCACCAGGCTCCTCCACCCATGGGATTTTCCAGGCAAGAGTGCTGGAGTGGGGTGCCATTGCTTTCTCCAATTAGTGCATAGTGGAACACTATTTAATATGTATTATTGTCATGCTTAGAGAAATGCTTTTTTTGCCAGTATCATCAAATGTACTTTTATCCCCATTGTACTTATTTATATCATCTAGTCTTGTCCATTGTATTCAATATGTATTTATTGATTGCCATTTGTTAAGTGACTCCTACATACAGAGATTCAGAACATCTTTCAGTTTTATTTGAATCAGTTAGAGGGTCAGGTGCTTGATAAAGGTGAAATTACTTTTACAAAGTGAGTAGAGAACAATTTATTTAGAATAATGAACAACTTTGTGTGATAGCTGAAATGCTGGATTTCCTATTGGGGAGTATACAGTCAGGGAGAAGTCCCTGTGTCAATATTCTAAACTTGATTTAGTAGATAAGGTTACGTCAATAATTCTTATCTAACAGCACAGTGGATACAAAAATATCTGGCACTACGAGATATATGAATAGAAGATGACACTGGGAATCAGAAAAGGGATTGGACTTCTGACCACTGGCGTGGTTCTGAGGTTCCTGCTGTGTTTTTTTTTTTTTTCTTTTTTCTCTCAAAGATGAAATTTGGACCTATTCATCCTGTACCATAAGTAATAACTTGTACTTTTATATAGTATCAAGCATAAATACATCTGTCTGCTTTCTCAGTTAATGATCTCAACACATACCCTACTTAAGACACCTGTAGTTGCCTATGTATAAATAATACATTATCATGGTTTCAGGAAAGCATTCAGTGGGAATTATAGCTGATTCAGATGTGAAATAGTGACATTTTCTTGGGAGCTATTCATAGCAATAGAAATTACCCTTACAGGGCTTTCAGCCAATACTCATTGTCATCATACAGTGTAGACTATAATATTATTTTTAAGACTATCAAGTTTATAGATATTATTAGCTATCCATTCCACAAATTGTAAATAATGGCAAATATCTTTTAGAATTCAGACTGTATGCTCTACACACATGGACATTTCTGAGTGATTTTAAGATTTTTCTATTCTGCAGGTAGAGCAATCACTACTAAATGCAAACATATTTTATGATTAGCCAGATTTTCAGTGATTCCTTGATGTTCAGAGCTACTGAAAGTGGCTTCTAAGGAAATCCAGAACAGAATTTCTTAAATGTGGTCATATATAATTTGCACAGTTTTCTGGATGTGATATTGTATATATTTATACAAGATATTCCTATTAGGGAAACTAGATGAAAAAATATTTGAATCAGTTCAGGCATCATTTTCTCCATTTAAGTTTACCTAGATCATGTGCAGAGGAGACCAAAATAATTCTCCCTAATAGTTGGCATGATTTTCCATCCTATTACTGAGGTATAGTATCCTATCCACTTTTGTAATCACGGAACCTAGTATTGTACCTGGTACATTTTAGGTGGTTGATAAATATTTCTTCAGTGAATTAATACATGAAAGAAATTCCGCTAAGTGAAAATGTAATCTGAGGAATTTCTCAGGCCTCTAGCTATTTAGATGTATTGAAAACAATTATTTTAAAGAGAATTGCTAAATTGAATGGGTTAGAATATCAGGCAATAGAGTTTATTCTCATTATGTCAAGAGTCTATTTCTCCATAATACAAAGAAATATGTCCAGTGGAAAAATGGACAACACTCTTCAATAGCCATAGCCAATGTGACCCTCTAACTTCTATTAAGGTGTGCAGAGTTAATCAGACACAGGACACAGCTCTTGCTGCGCCACTGTTGTTTCTAACTTAATTTCTCATCTAAAAAAAGAGATTTACTTTCAGAGCCAGACTAGAAGAGGTCCGTGAATGTAATATATGAACGATGAAGGTCACTCCCATATTAAAAGTGAATTATATTCCATGGCCTTATGTGTTCATTTTAAGAATAAGAAAAAGATGTATGCATTTGGTATAATGCTGTGTATCTGGGATAGTGTAATTTCTTCTACTCCTGTTGGACCAATATGAAGGCTTCATGGTTCAAAAAATAAAAATGCTCTTCATATTCAAGAGGTCAAAAAATGGTATTATAATGAATTGCACATATTCATGTATTTTTTATCTTTTATATCACTTCACTTACAGATACATTATTGCCCATATATTTGAAACTATTTTCTGTGGTTGGCAACTATCAAATATCCCTTTTTTTAGCTTACTCTGAATTTTTTGGCTAAATTATAGCACAGAAACAATTTAAGATTGTATATAATGAAAAAATGGTGTTAGAAGAGGCTTAGCCAATTTATGAACTTTTTACTTGGAATATTATAGACTATGAATTTTTATGAAATTCTAGAGAAAAATCATGGCTAAATGAATGTTTGATTATTTATTCTTCTGTCAATTTTTAAAACAGAATTAATAAGGTATGCCAATTAAATTTTATAAAGTAAACATCTGTTACCAGCAGCAGGTGAAAGAAACAGAACATTATCCAAGGGCACCCTCAGGTCATATCTAGTCTTAGATCATTTTACCACACCAAGGGTGACCACTATTCTACTTTCCAGCAGTCTAGAATAACTGTCTTTTTTTGAAATTGATATTAATGGAATCATACAATGTGTTCTATTTTGTGAATGGTTTATTTCACTCAACATGATTTTTAGAATGCATTCATTTTTTTTAATACCTCCTTCTTTTTATCACTATATAGAGTTATCTTCTAGTTCTATGAGTTAACTTCTACGAGTACCACAATATATTCATCCATTCACTCTGAGTACTTATTTTGGTTGTTTCTAGTTTGAGATATTTTGAAAAGAACATCCTTACTGATGTCTTCTCATGGCTTTATCTATGCATTTGTATATTTTATATAGTAGGATGGAATTGTGGGTCATGAAGAGCATATGTGTTCAGTACAATGTATATTCTTTATTATCCAGGGTTTCACCTTCTGTGGTTTTAGTTACCTGCGGTCAACCGTGGTCTGGAAATATTAAAAGGAAAATTGTAGAAATAAGCAACTCATATATTTTGAACTGCTACCTTCCGTGTAGTGGTATAATCTTACACCTTCCTGCCCTTTCCTCTAGGGACATGAATCATCCCATTGTCCACTTATCCAGGCTGTACACACTCACTAACACTCCTTAGTCACTTACCACCCTTCATCATTGTCAGATTGATAATTGGTTGCAGTATCACAGTGTTCATGTGCAAATACTCCTTATTCTGCTTAATAATGACCCCAAAGTGTGAGAGTTATAATCCTGGCTATTCAGATATGGCAAAAAGTAGCCATAAAATTCTTCCTTTAAGTGAAAATGGAAAAGTGCCCGACTTAATAAGGAAAGAAAACAAAATCATACACTGAGGTTGCTAAGATTTACAGTAAAAACAAATTTTCTATCTATGATATTATGAAGGAGGAAAGAAATTCATGCTATTTTGCTGTCATACCTCACACTTATACAGCCTGCAAAGTTACAGCTACAGTGCATTCTAAGTGCTCAGTTAAGATGAAAAAGACATTAAAATTGTGGGTGGAAGACATGAACAGAAAATGTGTTCTGAATTGGTAGCAACTTGTGCCATAAAGCACTTAGCCTGCACAAAGACTTCAACAAATGGCCCCCTGAAAATCTGACACCAAGCCATTTACTGCCAGTCAGGGATGGTTACACAAATTCAGGAATCAGTTTGGACTGAAAAATATAAAAATTACTGAGGGGTCTGCCAATGAAGAAACTACTCCCACATTTATGGCAGTACTTGAGATTGATTAAGGTGAGAGACCACATTCTTATAACTTGCATTATAGTATATTGTTATAATTATTCCATTTTATTATAGGTAATCCCTCACTGTGTCTAATTCAAAATCAAAACTTATAAGTATGTATAGGAAAAAAAAAAAAAACATAGAGAGCTAGGTACTATCAACAGTTGCAGCATCCACTGGAGGTCTTGGAACACATCCCGCCACATATAAGGGGGAGCTTCTGTATTAGCAATCTGCCAGAATTTACCACGCTTGATTGTACCAGATCTAGTCATCAAATATTCTTGCTTCCTTTCTTGAGCCTTTGAGGTGAGCACGTAGAGATAACCTATTATGATTCTAATTTACACTGCTCTGATGATTAATCAAGTTGAGCACCATTATATCTGTTTATTGTCCATTTAGATATCCTTTTTTAAAGTGCTGGTTCCAAATTTCCCTATTTTTCTGTTGGGTTATCCTTCTGCTTTTGTTGTTGCATATACTTTCTGGATGTTTCAAGTATCTTTTCCCATCCTGTGGCTCATCTTTTCACTGTTTAGTGGTGTTTTAATTATAGTGTAAAATTATTAATCAATCTTCCTTTTGTTAGTTAGCATTTGTGTGTTTTAAGAAATATTTGCCCATTCTGATATCGTGAGTCATAAAGATATGTTTATATTTTCAAAAACTTATTATGTGTAAATATTTCATGTATTATATAAATGTTATATATGGATATTTATAAATTCTATATTTATATATGACATTGTATTAGATATTAATTTTGCTATATATATGTACATATATCAATACATACAGTATGTGGGGTAAGAGGGAAAATATAGCATATAGGATTGTGGAGATAGTGTCAAGATCTGTTGGGAGGGCATCAAAGCACGCGATTTATCAGTCAAGGGAGTAGACAGGGGAGGGAAGAATGTCTGAAGTTTGTGTTACCTTTTCAGAGTTCAATAGGTAATACCTTCTTGAATCAATTCTTGAAAAATGAACAATCTTTTTCTGAAATTGATACAAAAATCATTTCTTGAATTTGTCATCATGCATGTGGAATTTGATGTGATAAAACCTAAGAAAATTCTTACTATTTTTATGAATACATTTTAGGATCTCTGTCTGTCTTCCACGTTGTGCTGATTTCTCATTTTATATCTGAGGTAAAATAACAACCTGAAAATTAACTAACTTGTTTAACCTCATTCAGTAAATTGGGAATGGGATTCAGAGTAAGGTTATATAGATTATAGTGACTACACTCTCAATTCCTATACTGTACCAATTCTCACAGAGTTTATGAAGCTCATTAGACATGGGTTGTATAACAATGAATAGGTAATTAGAATCTGTATCATCTTCATTCATCCACACTTACTAGTGAAAACTCACCATGCAGTAAGTGAAAAATAACTCAATTTTTCCCATTTAAAATGGATTCCACATGATAGTCAAACCAAAGATGAAGACAACTCTAGTTTTCAAAGTTTCATTGTTATAATTGAGTTTTTCTCATATCTTATGTGGTAAAATATACAAGCATGAAGTAGACTATCTTAACCATTAAGTGTACAGTTCAGTGGTACAAATACATCCATAATATGTTACTATTATCATGCTATCATTATCCATCTCCAGAAGTCTTCATCTTGTATAACTACAACTTTATACCCATTAAACTCCCTTTTCTTCCTTTCTCCCTTCCCCACAGGCCCTGTTAGCCACCATTCTATTTTCTGTTTCTATGATTTTGGTTATTCTACATACCTCCTGTAAGTGGAACCATAAAGTGTTGTGCTTTTTGTGACTAGCTTATTTCATTTAGCATATTGTCCTCAAGCTTCATCCACATTGTGACTTTACTTGATATTTTTTGTGTCTATCTTTTTACTCAATTGAGACAATTTTTGGCCTAACGTATGATATAACCTGGAAAATATTCTATGTGCACTTTAGAAATTTGGATTTTGTTTTGGTTTACAGTGTTCTGTATATGACTGTTAAATTCAGTTGGTTTATCACATTATTCTAGTCCTGTATTTCTTTATTTATCTTTTATCTGGTTCTATCCATTACTGAAAGTGGACTAGTAAAGTTTACAACTGTTACTATAGAACTATTTCACTGTTCAATTCTGTTAATTTTTGCTTCATATGTTTTAATAGTCTGTTATTAGGTAGTAAATGTTTATAATTGTTATATTCTTCTTGCTTTATTGAGCCTTCTATTAAGAGGTAATTTAATTCTTTGCCTCTGATAACCTTTTTTTCCCCACCCCATTTATTCCCTTAAAATCTCATTTATTTCCTGTAGAATCCCTATTTGTTCCCCCCTACACACACTAAGTTCAATTCAGTTCAGTCAGTCAGTCATGTCCAACTCTTTGTGACCCCATGGGCTGCAGCATGCCAGGCTTCCTTGTCCATCACCAACTCCTGGAGCTTACTCAAATCTGATAACCTTTTTAAAGTCTCTTTTGACTGATATTAGTATAGCTGCCTCTGTTCTTTTTTTGTTATTATTGGTGTGGAATACCTGTATTCTTTCACTTTTGTGTCTGGACCCAATTTGAGTGTTTGGCAGACAGCATATGGTTTTATTATATCATTTTTCCCCCATTTGCCAGTCCCTTTATTTTGATTGGAGAGTTAAATATATTTACATTTAACACAATCACTAACAAGAAGTGACTCCTGTTGTTTTTCTCTTTGTTCTTTATTTTTATAGTTTGCTTTGTCTCTTATTTTCTGAATTAATGCATTCTTTTGTATTTGATTTTTGTAGGAGAATATTGAAATTTCTTTCTGATTTCCTTTTTTCATAAACTCTATAGCTTTATTTGTTATGGTTACAATGGAGATTACATTCAATAATCATTGGTTATAATGTGAATTTATACCAGCTTATAATTGGGCTTCCCTTGTGGCTCAGCTGGTAAAGAATCCTCATGCAATGCAGGAGACCTGGATTTGATCCCTGGGTTGGGAGATCCCTGGAGAAGGGAACAGCTACCCACTCCAGTATTCTGACCTGGAGAATTCAGTGGAGCTATAGTTCACTGGGTCGCAAAGAGTCGGACACTACTGAACGACTTTCATTTTCACTTTCGTATACCAGCTTAACTTCATCAATATAAAAATCTCTGTTCTTTTACAGGTCTATCAGTAGGTTTTAGTGCTGACATCACAAAACTACATTTTATATACTTTATGCTCCAAATCACGGCTGAAAAATTCTTTCTAGTCTCTCAAATTATGTAGAAAACACATTGTGGAGTTAAAATCAATGCTACAAAAATATTAGGTTTTAGACTAATACTTGGAGAAGGCAGTGGCACCCCACTCCATTACTCTTGCCTGGAGAATCCCAGGGTCGGGGGAGCCTGATGGGCTGCCATCTGTGGGGTTGCACAGAGTCGGACACGACTGAAGCAACTTAGCAGCAGATTAATACTACTTTTAAATGTTAGTCTTTTAAATCATGTAGAAAGCAAAATGTAGAGTTAGAAACTATTAACATAGCATTTGTATTTGCCTATAATATTCACTTTCATAGAAATATTTGTTTCTTCACGTGATTTTGAATTACTATCTTGTGGCCTTTTATTTCAACCTGGAGGACTCCCTTAGATAATTCTTACTGTGTAATTCTTACCTATGCTCTGTTTATCTGGGAATGTTTTAATATCTCCCTCACTTTGGGAGGACACTTTTGCTAGAAAGAGGTTTCTTTGACAATTTTTTGTTTGTTTGTTTGTTTTTGTTTACTTTGGGACCTTTGAAACTACTTGCTCACTGCCTTCTGGCCTCTAAAGTTTCTGATGAGAAAGAAATCTCATGGTGATATTATTAAGGATGTCTTCTGTGTGATTACATTTATCTTGATGCTCTCAAGACTCTCGTTTCCCTTGACTTTTGAAAGTTTGAGAATGTTTCAGTGTGGGTCTCTTAGTTCATTTTGTTGATTAAACTTCTTGGATATTTATATTTATGTATTTTATCAAACTTGGGAAATTTTTAGCCATGTTTTTTCAAATATTCTATCATCCTTTCCCTCTTTTTCTTTGGACACTCCCACAACACATATGTCAGTCTTACTAATGGTGTCATACAGGTCCTTCAGACTCTTTGACTTGTAATGGAAACCTAAGCCACTAGCTTTGGGATTACACTTGATTCACATCTTGGTTGCATAATCCTGTATAAAGTCAAAGTGAAGTTGCTCCTCAATCATGTCCAACTCTTTGCAACCCCATGGACTGTAGCCTACCAGGTTTCTCTGTCCATGGGATTTTCCAGGCAAGAATACTGGAGTGGGTTGCCATTTCCTTCTCCAGGAGATCTTCCCAACCCAGGGACTGAACCCAGGTCTCCCACATTATAGGTAGATGCTTTACCATCTGAGCCACCAGGTAAGTCTAATCGTGTATAACTGATGGCTAAATAAGAGGAAACAAGAATATTTGATATGTAGATTTATCCTGACTCAGAAATGGTGTTGTCTTTGCATCAACTATTATAAAAAATAGAAGTCAGTATAAATAGCTCTAAACAGTTACTTAATTTGCTGACTGAGATTAGGAAGCTACATTCTGTTTAGAGGAAAATATATGAGGTCATGTAATTACTTTCAAACAAATACACAAATCAAGAAATACATGACTTTCAGGTTGACTGAGTCATACCACTGAAATGTGTACTCTACATTTAAAAGAAGTGCTAAAATTCAGTTTCATGTGCTTCAGACTATAGAATTCACTGAAAAAGTCACTAAAATTAAAATGTATAAAGTCAAACAGATATTGACAAACAAAAGCAGAAATGTGAATTGGTTCCATTAAACAGATATTTGTCTTAGAATTTTACTATTTGTAGGATTTAATTGAATGATGTAACAGTATTAAACTGAGACAGTTTGTCATAATATTGAGTCATTATGCTTTCTATGTGTTTGCCTATTGTACTTTAATTATAAAATATTAAAATATAATTGAATTTATTTGCTATATATGTATCTAAAAAAATAGTCACATATAAAGATACAAAGTTGGGGATGTTGCTCATAGATTATCACAAGTTTAAGTTTATCTTTCTAGTATTCTGTACTCAGTTCAATTCAGTCGCTCAGTCATGTCCAACTCTTTATGACCCCATGAGCCACAGCACACCAGGCCTCCCTGTCCATCACCAACTCCCAGAGTCCACCCAAACCTGTGTACATGAGTCGGTGATGCCACCCAACCATCTCATCCTCTGTCATCCCCTTCTCCTCCTGCCTTCAATCTTTCCCAACATCAGAGTCTTATTTGAGTCAGCTCTTTGCATCAGATGGCCAAAGTATTGGAGTTTCAGCTTGACCATCAGTCCTTCCAATGAACACCCAGGACTGATCTCCTTTAGGATGGACTGGTTGGATCTCCTTGCAGTACAGGGGACTCTCAAGAACATGACAGTTCAAAAGCATCAGTTCTTCAGTGCTCAGCTTTCTTTATAGTCCAACTCTCACATCCATACATGAGACAGACCTTTGTTGACAGAGTGATGTCTCTGCTTTTAAATATGCTGTCTAGGTTGGTCATAACTTTCCTCCCCAGGAGTAAGTACAGTATTCTATACTGGTACTGGTAGAATTTTGTCAAATTTGTTCTCTAATTTTCTGTCATGAAACTTCTGCTTGAACAATACTTTGAAGGGAGAATCAGATGCTTTCAATACATTGGAAATGAGGTTTGGAAGAAATGTTCATAATTCATGAAAATATTTACTTAAACCTAGCATAAATTAAAAAATTAATATTATAAAAGTAAATTTATAAAGGATGCATTTTGAAATGTCAAACTGAGTTCCTGCAACTTTTGGCAAGTTTAATAATTTTCTGGTAAATAAAGATAAACAAAAACTCTTCAAACTAGCAATGTTACAAAAATATGCCACAGAAATGCTAAAGATTAAGGAATGTGTTTTGATTTCCGCTTACTCTTTCTTCAGTTTGAAATACATTCAACATGAGGTAAGAAACACTTATGTTCTTTGATAATATACCATTCAATATCACAGTTATCCAAGTCTATGCCCCAACCAGTAACGCTGAAGAAACTGAAGTTGAACGGTTTTATGAAGACCTACAAGATCTTTTAGAACTAACACCCAAAAAAGATATCCTTTTCATTATAGGCGACTGGAATGCAAAAGTAGGAAGTCAAGAAACACCTGGAGTAACAGGCAAATTTGGCCTTGGAATGCGGAATGAAGCAGGGCAAAGACTAATAGAGTTTTGCCAAGAAAATGCACTGGTCATAGCAAACACCCTCTTCCAACAACACAAGAGAAGACTCTACACATGGACATCACCAGATGGTCAACACTGAAATCAGATTGATGCTATTCTTTGCAGCCAAAGATGGAGAAGCTCTATACAGTCAACAAAAACAAGACCAGGAGCTGACTGTGGCTCAGATCATGAACTCCTTATTGCCAAATTCAGACTTAAATTGAAGAAAGTAGGGAAAACTGCTAGACCATTCAGGTATGACCTAAATCAAATCCCTTATGATTATACAGTGGAAGTGAGAAATAGATTTAAGAGTCTAGATCTGATTGATAGAGTGCCTGATGAACTATGGAATGAGGTTCATGACATGGTACAGGAGACAGGGATCAAGACCATCCCCATGGAAAAGAAATGCAAAAAAGCAAAATGGCTGTCTGGGAGGCCTTACAAATAGCTGTGAAAAGAAGAGAGGTGAAAAGCCCAGGAGAAAAGGAAAGATATAAGCATCTGAATGCAGAGTTCCAAAAATAGCAAGAAGAGATAAGAATGCCTTCCTCAGCAATCAATGCAAAGAAATAGAGGAAAACAGCAGAATGGGAAAGACTAGAGATCTCTTGAAGAAAATTAGAGATACCAAGGGAACATTTCATGCAAAGATGGGCTCGATAAAGGAACAGAAATGATCTGGAACTAACAGAAGCAGAAGATATTAAGAAAGGGGGCAAGAATACATGGAAGAACTGTACAAAAAAGATCTTCACAACCCAGATAATCAAGATGATGTGATCACTAATCTAGAGCCAGACATCTTGGAATGTGAAGTCAAGTGGGCCTTAGAAAGCATCACTATGAACAAAGCTAGTGGAGGTGAAGGAATTCCAGGTGAGTTGTTTCAAATCCTGAAAGATGATGCTGTGAAAGTGCTGCACTCAATATGCCAGCAAGTTTGGAAAACTCAGCAGTGGCCACAGGACTGGAAAAGGTCACTTTTCATTCCAATTCCAAAGAATGCTCATTCTACCACACAATTGCACTCATCTCACATGCTAGTAAAGTAAGACTCAAAATTCTCGAAGCCAGGCTTCAGCAATAAGTGAACCACGGACTCCCTGATGTTCAAGCCGGTTTTAGAAAAGGCAGAGGAACCACAGATCAAATTGCCAACATCTGCTGGATCATGGAAAAAGCAAGCGAGTTCCAGAAGAGCATCTATTTCTACTTTATTGACTATGCCAATGCCTGTGTGGATCAAAATAAAGTGTGGAAAATGCTGAAAGAGATGGGAATACCAGACCACCTAACCTACCTCTTGAGAAACCTATATGCAGGTCAGGAAGCAACAGTTAGAACTGGTCATGGAACAACAGACTGGTTCCAAATAGGAAAAGGAGTACGTCAAGGCTGTATATTGTCACCCTGCCTATTTAACTTCTATGCAGAGTACATCATGAGAAACGCTGGACTGGAAGAAACACAAGCTGGAATCAAGATTGCTGGGAGAAATATCAAGAACCTCAGACATGCAGATGACACCACCCTTATGGCAGAAAGTGAAGAGGAACTAAAAAGCCTCTTGATGAAAGTGAAAGAGGAGAGTGAAAAAGTTGGCTTAAAGCTCAACATTCAGAAAACGAAGATCATGGCATCCGGTCCCATCACTTCATGGCAAATAGATGGGGAAACAGTGGAAACAGTATCAGACTTTTTTTTTGGGCTCCAAAATCACTGCAGATGGTGACTGCAGCCTTGAAATTAAAAGACACTTACTCCTTGGAAGAAAAGTTATGACCAACCTAGGTAGTATATTCAAAAGCTGAGACATTACTTGGCCCACTAAGGTCCGTCTAATCAAGGCTATGGTTTTTCCTGTGGTCATGTATGGATGTGAGAGTTGGACTGTAAAGAAAGCTGAGCCCCAAAGAATTGATGCTTTTGAACTGTGGTGTTGGAGAAGACTCTTGAGAGTCCCTTGGACTGCAAGGAGATCTAACCAGTCCATTCTGAAGGAGATCAACCCTGGGATTTCTTTGGAAGGAATGATGCTAAAGCTGAAGCTCCAGTACTTTGGCCACCTCATGCGAAGAGTTGACTCATTGGAAAAGACTCTGATGCTGGGAGGGATTGGGGGCAGAAGGAGAAGGGGACGACCGAGGATGAGATGGCTGGATGGCGTCACTGACTCGATGGATGTGAGTCTGAGTGAACTCTAGGAGTTGGTGATGGACAGGGAGGCCTGGCGTGCTGCGATTCATGGGATCGCAAAGCGTCGGACACACTGAGCAACTGAACTGAACTGAATATCATGCTTACTTGATTATTGTTAGAGTTATGGTCTAACTAGAATAATTTATTTTTATTATCAATATTAAGTACTTAAAAGGTCAACTGGATTAAGTGAATAAAATAGTACATATAATATTTCTTATTAGATAAAATTAAAATGCTGTGAAATGCAGAGATTTAAAACTCACAGTTAATTGGCTTCCCTAGTAGCTCAGACAGTAAAGAGTCCACCTGCAATGTAGAAGACCTGGGTTCAATCTCTGGTCAGGAAGATCCCCTGGAGAAGGAAATGGTAACCTACAATAAATACATTTATATTAACTTACATATCTGTTTCACTGCCAAGAATCAAGGATGTCCTCTGTCCCTGATAACTAAGGCCTTGAGCATTTATTCATTCCTATGGAACATGTGTATATCTATTTTTAAGATATTTTTGTAAGTATATTGTCCATGTTTAATTAATTCAGTGCTTATTATTGATTTATGAAATTTGTTTAATATTCTAGGTTCAAGTCATCTTGTGAGTTTATTTTCCAATTTTTAATCTTGTCTGCTGGGCAGACATGGGTAGGATTGAATAGTTTTCTGGAATGTACTAATTTCAGTGTTCAATTAGACTAGTCTTAGGGAGGGTAGTTTATCTTACAAGTCCGATTTGTCACTTTTTCCTTTTATGTTTGGATAAATCATGATGAAATTCTCCTATATTTTCTTTTAGAATCTTAAAACAGTTATGTTTTATGTTCACTTCTGAGATTTGTTGTCTTGTTTGTTTGTTTTGCCCTGCAACCTAACCCATACATTCACAATACCCTTTTTTGAGAAGACTCCAGAACACTGATATCACAAAAGCGATTCACCATATATGTCCTACAACTTATTTTTTTTGGTTGTTTAAAATACTGTTTTGTCTATTTTAGGTCTTTTTAATTTCCATATAAATTTTAGGATTAACATATCAATTTCTAAAAAATTCCATTTAAGTCATGATTGGAATTACATTAGATCTTTCAATCAATTTGGGTAGAATTGTCATCTTAATATTAATTTTCTTATATATGAAATTGGTGTATTTCTCTCTTTGTTTAGTTCTTTAATTTTTTCACAATATTGAGTGGGTTTTAGTATAGATATCTTATGTTTTTGTTGAATTTATTCCTAAATAATGTGTTTTATTCTACTTACAAATGGATTTTTAAATTTATTACTATTTATATAAAAATAACTATTTTTAACATAAATTCCTTTTTGATCTATAAAAGAAACTTTTGGTTTCCGAATTTTCTAGTAAAGGTGAATCTTTATTAAAGTAAGTGACTTTCCCACTGATGCAAATTGTATTATTCATAAACTTTATTGACCAATTAGGTACATATCATGGCTTTTAAATTCTGTTTGTGGCACTTATTTGAATATTTCTTGTTTTAGTGCTTGTATTTATTACAGGCTCAGGTTTTGTTTTGTTGTACTAACAACATAAAAAATTATTAAGTTAGTTTAACTAGTATGCATCAGTGCATATAAAATTGCAATGACTAAGATTTTTTAAAAATGTTTTAGTTGATGCATTGCCGTTTCTATTTTTATATATTGAAGTATAGTCTATTTACAACAGTAGCTTCAGATGTACAATAGAGTAATTAAATATTTTTATAGATTATACCCCATTAGAGCTTCCCTGGTGGCTCAGAGGTTAAAGTATCTGCCTGGAATGCGGGAGACCTGGGTTTGATCCCAGGATCGGGAAGATTCCCTGGAGAAGGAAATGGCACCCCACTCCAGTACTCCTGCCTGGAGAATCCCATGGAGGGAGGAGCCACTCCATTTAAATTTATTACAGAGTAATGCTTATGTTTCTCTGTGCTGTACAGAATTTTTTTAACTTTTATTTTACATTGAGTATACTCGATTAACAATGTTGTATTAGTTTCTGGTGTACAAAAATGTGACTCAGTTATACATATACGTGTATCTATTCTTTTTCAAATTATTAGATTCTACATATGTGTCAAAATACCATATTTTTTTCTCTGCTTGACTTTTTTCACTAGACATAATATCCTGTAGGTCCATCCATGTTGTTGCAAATGGCAGAACTTCATCCTTATTTATGACTGAGCATAACTTCATTGTATATACATATCACATCTCTTTAAATCATTCATCTATTGATGGACACTTAGGTTGCTTTAATATCTTGACTGTTGTTAAGTAATGCTGCTACAGACCTTAGGGTGCATGTTTCTGTTCCAGTTAGTGTTTATATTTTCTTTGGCTGTATACCCAGGAATAGAATTGCTAGGTGTTATGGAGCGACTTCACTTTCACTTTTCACTTTCATGCATTGGAGAAGGAAGTGGCCGGCCGCTCCAGTATTCTTGCCTGGAGAATCCCAGGGATGGAGGAGCCTGTTGGGCTGCCATCTATGGGGTCACACAGAGTCGGACACAACTGATGTGACTTAGATTTGTTGTTTTGTTTGTTTGTTTGTTTTTGCCCTGTAAACCTAACTACCAGCAGCCGCAGCAGCATGGTAGTTTTATCATCCGGATTTGGGGGAATTTTCATACAGTCTTCTACGGTGGCTATGTGAATTTATATTCTCACCAACAATGTAAGAGAGTTTCTTTTGCTTCATACCCTCAACAATATTTGTTGTGTGTTAATTTTTGATAACAGCTATTCTGAAAGACGTGCCTTGTCATCTCACTGTGGTTATGATTTTAATTTCACTGATTAGCAAAGGCCAAGCATTCTTTCATATACCTGCTTATCATTTGCATTTATCCTTTGGAAAAACGTCTATTCAAATCTAATGCCAGTCTCTTAATTTTTTTTTGAGTAGTATGAGCTGTTTATATTTTTTTAAACGTAATAATAGCTTACGGGTCATATTATTTGTCTATTCTAAGGGCAGTAATTCTTAGCAGTTATGACTGATATAAAATTATGAATTTAAGCATTCGTCAATTCAGAGATTTTTACTGAGGTTTGCAGAAAAGATCCACTCTTCAAAACTCACCTGCCAGTCAAAATACATTCTGAAAGAGATGGGAATACAGACCACCTGACCTGCCTCTTGAGAAGTCTGTATGCAGGTCAGGAAGCAAGGTCAGTTAGAACTGGACATGGAACAACAGACTGGTTCCAAATAGGAAAAGGAGTACATCAAGGATGTATATTGTCACCCTGCCTACTTAACTTCTATGCAGAGTGCATCATGAGAAACGCTGGACTGAAAGAAGCACAAGCTGGAATCCAGATTGCAGGGAGAAATATCAATAACCTCAGATATGCAGATGGCACCACCTTATGGCAGAAAGTGAAGAGGAACTAAAAAGCCTCTTGATGAAAGTGAAAGAGGAGAGTGAAAAAGTTGGCTTAAAGCTCAACATTCAGAAAATGAAGATCATGGCATCTGGCCCCATCACTTCATGGGAAATAGATGGGGAAACAGTGGAAACAGTGTCAGACTTTATTTTTTGGGGCTCCAAAATCACTGCAGATGGTGACTGCAGCCATGAAATTAAAAGACGCTTACTCCTTGGAAGGAAAGTTATGACCAACCTAGATAGCATATTCAAAAGCAGAGACATTATTTTGCCAACAAAGGTCCGTCTAGTCAAGGCTATGGTTTTTCCAGTAGTCATATATGGATGTGAGAGTTGGACTGTGAAGAAAGCTGAGCGCCTAAGAATTGATGCTTTTGAACTGTGGTGTTGGAGAAGACTCTTGAGAGTCCCTTGGACTGCAAGGAGATCCAACCAGTCCATTCTGAAGGAGATCAACCCTGGGATTTCTTTGAAAGGAATGATGCTAAAGCTGAAACTCCAGTACTTTGGCCACCTGATGCAAAGAGTTGACTCATTGGAAAAGACTCTGATGCTGGGAGGGGTTGAGGGCAGGAGGAGAAGGGAATGACAGAGGATGAGATGGCTGGATGGCATCACTGACTCAATGGATGTGAGTCTGAGTGAACTCGGGAAGTTGGTGATGGACAGAGAGGCGTGGTGTGCTGTGATTCATGGGGTCGCAAAGAGTCAGACGTGACTGAGGGACTGAACTGAACTGAGACCTTTAGCAAGCGTGGCTCTTTAAAACATGTAGGAGTTCTCTTTTCTCAGAACTGTGCTGGTTAATGTGATCTGTAAATATATCAGTGTTATGCAGTTTAGGTATGAGTAACCTTTTCAACTACAACAGCAATTCAAATTTAAGTTCCAAATCATGGGAACTACATTTCTTCTGTGAGCCACAATTTCCTCTACTGCAAGACAGGGATATTTTAAATTTACTATGATTAGCCAAAATAATGTTAAATATGGTATATAGGTTTCTTTCAACTTTGGTGGTAGCTGTTAGTACTATCACAGCTGCTTGCAAAGGGAGATGCCGTATATGCTCTCAAAATTTAGTGGCGTAAGACAGAATTACATATAATTAAGTCTTTTAAATAATGTTCCATCTGATACCAAAGAAAAATAGGAAGCACCATGCAGATGAAGAATAAAATGAAATGGACTGGCAGATTATTTGCAGGAAAAGAATGTCTAAGGTAATTTATATTCTTGGCTGAATTAACTTACATATCTTCTCTCTGATTATCCTTGCATACTCAACATTATTCCTAAGCCTGCTAAAAGCAAATCAGCCTACTGCCTGACATGCAAAAATTTTTGTCTTAATTGAGATTCCACAATATCTTCAAAGTGCCCTTTCAGGAATGAAAAAAGAAAAAAAATTCAGACTTCAAATATATTCCTTTTGTCATTAATTTACAATCTGTAGGACCAATAACAATAATTATTAACAAATCCAATACTGAATTTAAGAGGCCTGCACCTCCTTTTGAGAGAGTGAAAATATTATTTATTCTTGTTTGGTCTGCTAAGTGCTAATGTTCTGCTCAATCGCCTGGAAAGGAAATCCACCCAACCAGGGCAATTGTTCTGGCACCAAATGTTTCCTGTTGTTGCCTTTGTAAAAAATTGTTGGCTACTAAATGGTTATCATAATATTCATTTTGTTTATCTTTGGATAAACAATGGGATGTGTGGGACAGAGAGACATAGAAGCTGGAGTTTTTGTGAGTTTAAGCACTTTTTACTTAAAGTTAATGAAACTCAGATATATACCACCAAAAGTGTGTTTGTTCACAATCCTTATAGCCCAGCATGAGCTATATATCTGTGTATGATTGCTCCATCTGGCATAAACATATACACAGAATCAATAATAGTATTATTTATTAGAACTGTGTGCCAGACTTAAATACTACTAAATGCTTTAGTTATATTTTTACATTTCCTAGGTAAAATTAATAAAACAGGTTTATTCATACAATTTTGATATTTTCTAAGATAGTTTTATTTCTTAAAGTATTATCCTTTTGATTTATTTATACCATTTTTCTTTTTTTCAGATTTTATTTTATTTTACTGTACAATACTGTATTGGTTTTGCCATACGTCAACATGAATCCACCACGGGTGTACATATGTTCCCAATCCTGAACCCCCCTCCCACCTCCCTCCCCATACCATCTCTCTGGGTCATCCCAGTGCACCAGCCCCAAGCATCCTGTATCCTGCATTGAACCTAGACTGGAGATTCATTTCTTATATGATATTATACATGTTTCAATGCCATTCTCCCAAATCATCCCACCCTCTCCCTCTCCCACAGAGTCCGAGGCATTCTTTTGTTCTTATACATTTATGCATATGTATTCCTGTTTTTTTGGATCAAGACTTTAATTGACTCTCAGATGAGACAATATCGCTATTAGTTCATGTTTTTTCTCTATGACACAGAAAATTAAGTGTTAGTCTCATTCTTATTTCTTCATATCTACATAGATCTATCCTTTACTGCTTCATTATTTTTAAATATTTCCTTTCATTTTAAAAATAAGAGTTTAGTAGATACTTTAGAATAATTATTGATTTAGTAACATACATTTTAATAGACAAATTTATCCATTTCCTCACCAATTGATTCTATTGCCTTCTTACAAATTGTAACCCATTTCTGCTTAAAAAAATAAATAAATAAACATGAAAACTAGCACATTACTCATTTCCTCTTTATCTGTTGAGTTAATCCTATTTAATTCAGTAATGAAGAAATTCAGACATTTGGAAAGCATATTTCTCTTTTTCTGCATTGTCAGCATACACTTCCTTTTTTGCATGTGAAAACTTACGTTTTAAAACATCTTTCAAGGTGTTTAGACAACTTTTTAAAATACTTTTATATTGTCAAGTACTCAAAAGTAAATATATTCCATTACATACCATTAAATATTGATAATAATAATGTAGATATTTAGCCAGATTACTGTCTGGCACAATGCCAGACATAAGTATTATTTTTCAATCACTGTGATACAGATTAAATACCTTGCAAATAAAATAATTTCATTCAGAATTGAGAAATCTGTTTTGAAAATAGCCAGATATATATATTCGTTAGTTACAGTTAAAGGTTTTTGTCTGAATTTTTTTTCTCTTTTGTTTAGTGTTTATTCATTGTTCCATGCAATAAAAGGAAAATTATATGTTTTTTTAATTATCTCATGATTGTCCAATTACATTTCTGATCAAAATAATTTTAAATTTAGATGTGTCCTTGAGTTAGTCTATCTATCTGTTCCTGTTGACATATAAACTGTTTTTTCTTTTTTTCACACATTTTTTTTTCTTATTCTTTACTTACTTTTGTTAGAGAACACCGTTTTCTTATTTTCAGATTACATGTGGAAGCTTCCTTAAAATTGCAGAGTATTAAAACATAGGTATATGTTTACCCTAAATGCAAAACATATACATAACAGAGGCAAACAAAGCTAATGGTTAAGCACACTGCCTTGGATGTAAAGAGAAAACTGGTTTCAATTCTTAGTGTTCTAGGACTAATGATATGATCTTGGGATGTTACTGTAGATATCTCAGTTTACCTGCCTTACAACTGAATGCAGTGAGACTAGGTTACAAGATAATTATAAAAGCTAAATTGAATAGTGTGTGAATAATACTTAAACAGTGCCAGATGCATAGTGAAGAATATTATCTACTAGAAAGTTCAATTTCATAGAACTGCTTTTATTTTGAAGGGATAAATAAATACAAGAAGTTTATTCTTCCTTTGCTCAGTTTATCCTTATAAACATAATTTTGCTACTTCATTATCCTTCTGATTCAGGCTGGTTAAATTAGCAAAAAAATGGATCAGACTGTTTTTCATGTCTATCCCACTCCAGATTTTAGCCTTTTTTCTGTTGTTGCTGCTATGTTGCTTTAGTCATGTCTGACTCTGTGCAACCCCACAGATGGCAGCCTGCCAGGCTCCTCCGTCCCTGGGATTCTCCAGGCAAGAATATTGGAGCGGGTTGCCATTTCCTTCTCCAATGCATGCATGCAAAGTTGCTTCTTTCGTGTCTGACTCTGTGCTACTCCATAGACAGCAGCCCACCAGGCTCTTCTGTCCATGGGATTCTCCAGGCAAGAATACTAGAATGGGTTGCCATTTCCTTCTCCATTTAGCCTCTCAGTGCCATGATATAACAACTGTGTACCATACAAACATATAAAGAATCAAAGAGGCTCATAAACTATATTTTTATTTTTTATTCTTCTTTCCTCATTTTTCTTTTTTCTTCTTTCCATCACTCAATACTCTCCTTTTCCCTCTAACCCTCTCTCTACCTATCAAACCACTCTTTTTTCTTCCTTTTCCTCATAATATGAATTTTGAGAATTTAACAAAAATAAGAGATGTAAACAGAGCAGCAGTTTGCTAGATGAAAATGAATTCAGACTAAACATTGAATTTGGTGTATTAGTATTAAGAGTATAGTGGAAACAATGTATCTAACATAATTTTTTTCAGAGATATGAAGAATGATAACTATTTCAGTTATCAGCAGAGTTTATTGTTACAGTTTATTAGATAGCCAAGGCGCTATTTAGAAAAAAATCCCTTGGTTTATTACTTGTTGACCTTACTCAAGAACAGAGGATCTTAAGCTAGGTTGAGAATCAACTGAAGACTTTTTTATTTTTTAAGTGAAGATTCTTTACTGTCACATCTAGGTATTATGATTTAGTAAGTCAAAACTGCAAATGAGAATGAAAGTTTAGAATCTGAATAATTTTGTTTTTCCCTGATCGTCATAAAAAAGAAAAAGCAAAATTATTTGCAAGTCACATATCTAGAAAAAGGATGCCATATATAAAGAACTCCCAGCATTTCACAATAGGAAATAAACAAATTGTTGTCATTGTTTAGTCATTCAGTTGCATCCAACTTTTTGTGATCCCCATAGATTGCAACACCCCAGGGTTCCCTGTCCTTCACCAACTCCCAGAACTTGCTCAAACCAACGGCCATTGAAGCAGTGATGCCATCCAACCATCCCATCCTCTGTCGTCCCCTTCTCCTCCTGCCTTCAATCTTTCCCAGCATCAGGGTCTTTTACAATGAGTCAATCCTTTGCATCAGGTGGCCAAAATATTGGCCACATCAGCTTCAGCATCAGTATTTCCAATGAATATTCAGGTCCAATTTCCTTTAGGATTGGCTAGTTTGATCTCCTTGTAGTCCAAAGGACACTCAAGAGTTTTCTCCAACACCACAGTTCAAAAGCATCAATTCTTATGTGCTCTGCCTTTTTTATGCTCCAACTCTCTCAACCATACATGACAATTGGAAAAACCATAGCTTTGACTCGATGGACCTTTGTTGGCAAAGTGATGTCTCTGCTTTTAAATATGCTGCCTAGGTTTGTGATAGCTTTTATCCCAAGGAGCAAGTGTCTCTTAATTTCATGGCTGTAGTCACCATCCACAGTGATTTTGGAGCCCAAGAAAATAAAGTCTGTCACTGTTTCCATTGTTTCCCCGTCTATTTGCCATGAAGTGATAGGACCGGATTCCATGATCTTCATTTTTTGAATGTTGAGTTTTAAGCAGGTTTTTTCACTCTCCTCTTTCACCTTCAAGATTCTCTTTAGTTTAGTTCCTCTTTGCTTTCTGCCATAAGGGTGGTGTCATCTGCATATTTGAGGTTATTTGTATTTCTGTCAGCAATCTTAATTCGAGGTTGTGATAAATCCAGCCTAGTATTTCACATGATGTACACTGCATATAAGTTAAATAAGCACGGTGACAATATACAGCCTTAGTGTACTCCTTTCCCAATTTGAAGTGAGTCCATTGTTCTATGTCCAATTTTAACTTTTGCTTCTTGATCTGCAAGAAGGCAGGTTTCTTAGGAGGCAGCTAAGGTGATCTGGTATTCCCATCTCTTTAAGAATTTTCCAGTTTGTTTGATTCACACAGTCAAAGGCTTTAGCACTGTCAATGAAGCAGAAGTTTGCTTTTTTTTTTTTTTTCTTTCTGGATTCTCTAGCTTTTTCTACAGAAAAACAGATGTTTGGAATTTGATCTTGGTTCCTTTGCCTTTTCTAAATCCAGCTTGTGCATCTGGAATTTCACAGTTCATGTAATGTTGAAGCCTAGCTTGAAGGATTTTGAGCATGATCTTGCTTGTATGTGAAATAAGTACAATTGTGTGGTAGTTTGAAAATTCTGTGGTATTGCCCTTCTTTGGGAATGGAATGAAAACAGACCTTTTCAAGTCCTGGGGTCACTGCCAAGTTTTCCAAATTTGCTTGCATATTGCATGCAGCACTTTCACAGGATCATCTTTTAGGATTTGAAATAGCTCAACTGGAATTCCATCACCTCCACTGTCTTGGCTTGCATTGATGCTTCCTAAGGCCCAATTTACTTCACACTCCAGGATATCTTGCTCTAGACACCAACATGGTTATCTGGGCCATTGAGATCCTTTTTATAGTTATTCTGTGTGTATTACGTATAACTTTATATCTATTCAAATGCCTGTGGGTATAATTTTGTACTTCAAGGCCAAACTTGCCTGTTACCCCAGGTATCTCTTGATTTCATACATTTTCATTCTAGTCCTCTATGATGAAAATGACATCTTTTGAAGGTGTTAGTTCTAGAAGATCTTGATAATAAAATAAAAATTTGTCATTTTTTAACAAATAAATGAAAACTTTTAGACTCTGTAATGAAAATAATATAAACATGATAAACAGTCCTCTGAAAAGGTATTCAGGAAATTAATTAAAACCATGTTGTGACACCACTGCATACTCATGAAAATGCCTTTGTAAAATATATCTAATAATACATAATACTGATGAGGATGTACAGCACTGTATATTTCTGTGAGGACACTGAAAGACCTAATTATTTCTTATAAACTTAATACTTTCTATATGTGAAATTCTGGGCTGGATGAAGCACAAGCTGGAGTCAAGATTGCCAGGAGAGAGATCAATAACCTCGGATATGCAGATGTCATCACACTTTAGGCAGAAAGCGCAGAGAAACTAAAGCGCCTTTTGATGAAGGTGAAAGAGGACAGTGAAAAAGTTTGCTTAAAACTCAGCATTTAAAAAAAGAAGATCATGGTATCTGGTCCCATTGAAAGTGACAGTGAAGTCATTCAGTCATGTCCGACTCTTTGCAACCCGTGGACTGTAACCCACAAAGCTCCTCCGTCCATGGGATTCTCCAGGCAGGAATACTGGAGTGGGTTGCCATTTCCTTCTCCAGGGGATCTTTCTGACCCAGGGATCAAACCCAGATCTCCCACATTGCAGGCAGACGCTTCTGGTCCCATTACTTCATGGCACATAAATGGGGAAAAAATGGAAACAGTGACAGACTTTATTTTCTTGGTCTCTAAAATTACTGCAGATGGTGACTGCAGCCATTAAATTAAAAGTCACTAGCTCCTTGATGAAAGTGGAAGAGGAGAGTGAAAAAGTTAGCTTCAAGCTCAACATTCAGAAAATTAAGATCATGGCATCTGGTCCCATCACTTCATGGCAAATAGATGGGCAAACAGTGGAAACAGTGTCAGCCTTTATTTGGGGGGGCTCCAAAATCACTGCAGATGGTGATTGCACCCATGAAATTAAAAGACACTCCTTGGGAGGAAAGTTATGACCAACCTAGACAGCATATTGAAAAGCAGAGACACTACTTTGCCAACAAAGGTCCGTCTAGTCAAGGCTATGGTTTTTCCACTGGTCATGTATGGATGTGAGAGTTGGACAGTGAAGAAGGCTGAGCGCCGAAGAACTGATGCTTTAGAACTATGGTGTTGGAGAAGACTCTTGAGAGTCCCTTGGACTGCAAGGAGATCCAACCAGTCCATTCTAAAGGATATCAGCCCTGGGATTTCTTTGGAAAGAATGATGCTAAAGCTGAAACTCCAGTACTTTGGCCACCTCATGCAAAGAATTGACTCATTAGAAAAGACTCTGATGCTGGGAGGGATTGGAAGCAGGAGGAAAAGGGGATGTCAGAGGATTAGATGGCTTGATGGCCTCATTGACTCGATGGATGTGAATTTGAGTGAACTCCAGGAGTTGGTGATGGACAGGGAGGCCTGGTGTGCTGCAATTCATGGGGTCGCTAAGAGTTGGACACGACTGAGTGACTGAACTGAACTGAACTGAGCTCCTTGGTAGAAAAGCTATGACAAACTTAGATGACATATTTAAAAGCAGAGACATTACTTTGCCAACAAAGGTCCATCGAGTCAAAGCTATGGTTTTTCCAGTAGTCATGTATGGATGTGAGAGCTGGAATATAAAAAAAGCTGAGAGCCAAAGAATTGATTCTTTTGAACTGTGGTGTTGGAGAAGCCTCTTGAGAGTCCCTTGGACTGCAAGGAGATCCGACCAGTCAATCCTAAAGGAAAGCAGTCCTGAATATTCGTTGGAAATACTGATGCTGAAGCACTGATATTTTAGCTACCTGATGCAAAGGATAGACTCTTTTGAAAAGACCCTGATGCTGGGAAAGATTGAAGGCAGGAGGAGAATGTACATCAGAGGATGGGATAGTTGGATGGCATCATTGACTTGATGGACATGAGTTTGAGCAAGTGCCAGGAGATGATGATGGACAGGAAAGCCTGCTGTGCTGCAGTCCATGGGGTCCCAAAGAGTTGGACATGACTGAGGCACTGAACTGGCACGATTCATCAAGCTAGCACCTGGTGATTTGCCTTACCTTGAGTAACAAACACTTACATTCAGACAAATGCTGTATGAAAATGTTTCTAGCAACTCTAGTCAGAATTACCAGAAATCTCAACACAACCCAAGTGTCTTGGACCAGTTGAATGGATAGATGGTGTGCAATATATCCATATAATTGAATACTATTCAGAATAAAGATAATTGCAACCTCCTTCAAAAGTTTCCATGCATGTGCTGGTACACTCGATACTCTCAACCCAGCAGCTTGCCACCACCAACCCACGCCTCTGCCAGTGACTCTTGGACACTCCCGGCCAAATCTGTGTCAGTCTCCTGTGGGATCACTGCTCCTTTCTTCTGGGTCCTGGTGCACACAAGGTTCTGTTTGTGCTCTCCAAGAGTCTATTTCCCAGTCCTGTGTAAGTTCTGGCCATTCTATGGTGGAGTTAATGACAACCTCCTACAAGAGGGCTATTCCATACCCAAGTCTGCTGTGCCCAGAGGCCCTGCCCCTGCTGTAGTCTACTGCTGAACATACCTCCACAGGAGACACTCAAACACAGTTCTGTGTCAGTCTTTGTGGGGTCACTGGGTCATGGTATGGACAAAGTTTGTTTGAGCCCTCTGAGCATTTCTGGTGGGAATGGGGTTTGATTCTAAATGTGAATTTGCCCCTCCTACCATCTTGCTGGGGCTTCTCCTTTGCCCTTGACCATGAGGTATCTCCTTAAAGATGCTCCAGAGTCACATAGCCATTGCTCCAGCACCTACCACCTTGCTGGGAAATAACAGGGAGGGGACACAGCTCCACCCATCAACAGAAAATTGGATTAAAATATTTACTGAGCACAGCTCCACCCACCAGAATAAGACCCAGTTTACCCCTCAGTCAGGCCTCCCATAAGGAAGCTTCCATAAGCCTCTCCAGACAGACTGAAATCACTTTCACAGAAAACTAACCAAACTGATCACACGGACCACAGCCTTGTTTACCTCAATGAAACTATGAGCCATGCCATGTAGGGCCACCCCACATTAACGGGTCATGGTGGAGAGTTCTAACAAAATGTGGGCCACTGGAGAAGGAAATGGCAAACCACTGCAGTAGTATTGCCATGAGAACCCCATGAACAGTATGAAAAGGCAAAAGATAGGACACTGAAAGATTAATTCCCCAGGTCGGTAGGTGCCCAATATGCTAATGGAGATCAGTGGAGAAATAACTCCAGAAAGACTAAAGAGACCAAGACAAAGCAAAAACAATACCCAATTGTGGATGTTACTGATAATAGAAGCAAAGTTTGAAGCTATAAAGAGCAAATGGCATAGGAACCTGGAACGTTAGGTCCATGAATCAAGGCAAATTGGCAGTGGTCAAAAAGGAGATGGCAAGAGTGAACATTGACATTTTAGGAATCAGTGAACTAAAATGCATTGGAATGGGTGAATTTAACTCAGATGACCATTAAATCTACTACTGTGGGCAAGAATCCCTTAGAATTAATGGAGTAGCCATCATAGTCAAAAAAAGAATCTGAAATGCACTACTTGGATGGAGTCTCAAAAATGACAGAATGACTTCTATTTGGTTCCAAGGCAAACCATTCGATATCGTGGAAATCCAACTCTATGCCCCAACTAGTAATGCTGAAGAAACAGAAGTTGAACAGTTCTAGGAAGACCTTTTCAAGACCTTCTAGAAATAACATACCCAAAAGATGTCTTTTTCTTTATAGGGGACTGGAATGGAAAAGTATGAAGTCAAGAGATACCTGGAATAACAGGCAAATTTGGCCTTGGATTACAGAATGAAGCAGGGCAAAGCCTAATAGAGTTTTGCCAAGAGAAGGCACTGGTCATCGCAAACACCCTCTTCCACAACACAAGAGAACACTCTACATATGGACATCTCCAGATGGTCAATAGCAAAATCAGATTGATTATATTCCTTGCAGCCAAAGATGGAGAAGCTCTATACAGTCAACAAAAACAAGACCAGGAGCTGACTGTGGCTCAGATCATGAACTCCTATTGCCAAACTTAGACTGAAATTGAAGAAAGTAGTGAAAACCACAAAGTCATTCAGGTATAACCTAAATCAAATCTCTATGATTTTATAGTGGAAGTAGCAAATAGATTCAAGGGACTAGATCTGATAGACAGAGTGCCTGAAGAACTATGAACTGAGGTTCATGACATTGTACATGGGACAGGAATCAAGACCATCCCCAAGAAAAAGAAATGCAAAAAAGCAAAATGGCTGTCTGAGGAAGCCTTACAAATAGCTGTGAAAAGAGGAAACGTGAAAAGCAAAGGAGAAAAGGAGAAATATAACCATCTGAATGCAGAGTTCCAAAGAATAACATGGAGAGACAAGAAAGCCTTCCTCAGTGATCAATACAAAGAAATAGAGGAAAACAATAGAATGGGAAAGACTAGAGATCTCTTCATGAAAATTAGAGATACCAAGGGAATATTTCATGCAAAGATGGGCACAATAAAGCCCAGAAATGGTAATGACCTAAAAAAAGCAGAAGCTATTAAGAAGAGGTGGCCAGAATACACAGAAGAACTGTACAAAAAAGATCTTCATGACCCAGGTTACCACGATGGTGTGATCACTCACCTAGAGCCAGACATCAAAGAATGTGCAGTCAAATGGGGCTTAGGAAGCATTAGTTTGAACAAAGCTAGTGGAGGTTATGGAATTCCAGTTGAGCTCTTTCAAATCCTAAAAGATGATACTGTGAAAATGCTGCACTCAATATGCCAGCAACTCTGGAAATCTCAGCTATGGCTACAGTACTTGAAAAGGTCAGTTTTCATTCCATTCCCTAATAAAGGCAATGCCAAAGAATACTCAGACTACTTCACAATTGCACTCATCTCACACGCCTAGTAAAGTAATGCTCAAAATTCTCCAAGCCAGGCTTCAGCATTATGTGATCTGTGAACTTCCAGATGTTCAAGCTGGATTTAGAAAAGGCAGAAGAACCAGAGATCAAATTGCCAACATCCATTGGGTCATCAAAAAAGCAAGAGACTTCCAGAAAAACATCCACTTCACTGACCATGCCACAGCCTATGACTGTGTGGATCACAACAAACTGTGGAAAATTCTGAAAGAGATGGGAATACCAGACCACTTGATCTGTCTCTTGAGAAATCTGTATACAGGTCAGGAAGCAACAGTTAGAACTCGACATGGAATAACAGACTGGTTCCAAATCGGGAAAGAAGTATGTCAATGCTGTGTATTGTCACCCTGCTTATTTAACTTATATGCAGATTATATCATTAGAAATGCTGGGCTAGATGAAGCACAAGCTTGAATCAAGATTGCTTGATTCAATAACCTCAGATATTCAGATGACACCATTCTTGTGGCAGAAAGAGAAGGACAAAAGAGCCTCTTAATGAAAGTGAAAGAGGAGAGTGAAAAAGTCTGCTGAAAGCTGAACATTCAGAAAACTAAGATCATGACATCCAGTCCCATAACTTCATGGCAAATAGATGCGGAAACAGTGGAAATAGTGTCTGACTTTATTTTTCTGGCCTCCAAAATCACTGCAGATGTTGATTGCAACCATGAAATAAAAAGACACTTACTCCTTGGATGGAAAGTTATGACCAACTTGGACAGTGTATTAAAA
Organism: Ovis aries; assembly: GCF_016772045.2. Lineage (NCBI taxonomy): Eukaryota > Metazoa > Chordata > Mammalia > Artiodactyla > Bovidae > Ovis > Ovis aries. The sequence goes on from NC_056075.1 coordinate 3,662,779, forward strand.
AGCAGACACGTTACTTTGCCAACAAAGGTCCATCTAGTCAAAGCTATGATTTTTCCAGTAGTCACATATGGATGTGAGACTTGGACTAGAAAGAAAGCTGATCACTGAAGAATTGATTCTTTTGAACTGTGGTGCTGGAGATGACTCTTGAGAGTCCCTTGGACTGCAAGGAGTCCAACCAGATCATCCTAAAGGAAATCAGTCCTGAATATTCATTTGAAGGACAAATGCTGAAGCTGAAGCTCCAGTACTATGGCTACCTGATGCAAAGAACTGACTCATTTGAAAAGACCCTTATGCTGGGAAAGATTGAAGGCAAGGAGAGAAGAGGATGACAGAGGATGAGATGGTTGGATGGAATCACCGCCTCAGTAGATATAAGTTTGAGTAAACTTTGGAAGTTGGTGATGGACAGGTAGGCCTGGCGTGGTGCATTCCATGGAGTCACAAAGAGTTGGACATGACTGAGCAACTGAACTGAACTGTTTCAGGATAAAAGGGAGCTAGCGATAAATACAACATATTGGACAAATCCAAAAGCATTATGCTAAGTGAAATGAGGCAGTCTCAAAGTCAACTGCTATAAGATTCACACTGCACTGTCAAAATGTTAAGTCTGTTTTGAGAGATTAGAGAGTAATAATTGCTAAAGTTTAAGGATGGGATAAGCATGAAAGATTTTTTGTGGTGATGAATTGTTCTGTATCTTAATTTTGGTTGTGGATTTCATAAACATATATATATATATATATATGTTAAAGTATACAGAACTGTTTATATCACAAAAGAGTTTTGTGTTGATTTAAATACTAACATTAAATGATATCAGCAACAACAGCAAATGTTCCCTAAGTGGTTCTAAATCACAGCAAGGATTTAGAACCAGTACTTTGAATGGTCCCATTTTCACTGACAATTCTAAATCCGTAAGGGATACACCCCCAATATTTATACCATTAATTTATATATTTCCAATAACTTCTCTATGGTTTATATCAGTAAAAGGGATAGCCCACTGAAGCTCAGCTGGTAGAATTGTAGAAGATGATTACAGTGAAAATACTTATCTGAAAAATTATGAGATGATCAATGTCCACTATATTTGCATGTATATGTCTTAATATTAGTCATCTAGTTGTGTCCAACTCTGTGACCCCAGGTACTATAGCCCATCGGGCTTAGGCAAGAATACTGGAGTGGTTAGCCATTCCCTTCTCCAGATCTTCCCAACCCAGGGATTGAGTCCATGTCTCTTGCATTACAGGCAGACTATTTATCATCTGAGCCATCAGGAAAGTTCAAGTATTCATAGATGTGTCCATTTCTCTATCCAGTCTGAACTGTCTTGCTTCAGAGACTGTGACCTATTCCATTTGATTGCTTATCATTGAGCTTGGTATGTGCCACAGAATGGACACTTGATCTTACTCCTCATTCAGTGCTTACAAAATGATTGTTTTTAGGAATCCAAGGTAGAAGCCTGGTTGCAATTACCCAACTTACTGGGGCATGATTACTATATAAATAAAGATCGTAAGGTCAATCCCTGAATGTCATCTCAGGCTTACCAGGAAACTTAACTACTATTATATTTCCTGTTGTTTTATTCACTCTGTGATAAAATATCACTATGCAGCTCCAACTGTATTCTTGATGGTACCAGGAAGCAGAGTCTAGAGACAAAGTTATATTAGGAAGTATGCATCCAGGTAGCAGGAGTGAGGGAGAAAAGATGTTGATTAGGGGAATACAGACATCAGATGTAAGGAGGTATTAGTGAGCTGGCAACTGTTGAATGTAAGCATTGCCTCAGCTTTTCAGGATAGTCCTACAGGAACACAAGTCAAATAAGCATCTTAGAACTATCATGTTACAAGGAAAAAGGAGAATTTAACCATTGATTAATATCCCCCTGGACAAATATTCAACCCACAGGGAAATAACTTGTATTTCTACATACTTGGACATCAAGGAGGGTTTTGTTATGTTTGGTGATTTGTAATCAGTGGAGAGGCCCTTGCTGTAGGAAGTACTGTGTAATGAGTAACAAGCTTATGAAACAAGACTCAATTGAATGGCACCTGTGCAAGATTGGGTATCATAATAAATGGAACAAGAGACAGATGAGGCCAAGAAGATCTTAAGTTGCTAAAGAAATAGATACCTCATGAACTGACCTACTCTTGCATACCTGCCTGTAATGTAAAAATGTATTTTCTGTTTGGTCTTCTAAAAACCAAAATGTATAGTTTTATTGTGCTGCAGGATCAAAAGTCTGATTTAGAAGCAGAATCTGTTTTTTAATGACCCAGATCTGCTCTTTACAGAAAGTATCCACTAGTTAAGTTCAAATCTCAGCTCTGTGACTGTTTCTCTCTAAACCTGAGTAATTTAAAATTTTCAGTTTCACTTTTCTCCTAACAGTAAAGAGAGGAATCAAGATTTCCAGGGTATATGAGAATTAATAATGTATTATTATTGTGTGTATACATATATTATTAATATATGCATACAATGTTAATATATGTATTAACATTAAAATAAGTATTAACAGCATGCTTGGCATATAGGTACATAATTTATAAGTAGTATTATTCTTCTAATTCAGTTCAGTTCAGTCTCTCAGTTGCGTCTGACTTTTTGTGACCCCATGGACTGCAGCATGCCAGGCTTCCCTGTCCATCACCAAGTCCTAGAGCTTGCTCAAACTCATGTCCATCAAGTCAGCAATGCCATACAACTCTTTCATCCTCTCTCATCCCCTTCTCCTCCTGCCTTCAATCTTTCCCAGCATCAGAATCTCTTCCAAGGAGTCAGATCTTCTCAGAGGTGGCCAAAGTATTGGAGTTTCAGCTTCAGCATGATTCAGTTCAGTTCACTTCAGTCGTTCAGTCACATCCGACTCTTTGTGACCCCATGAATCGCAGCACACCAGGCCTCCCTATCCATCACCATCTCCCAGAGTTCACTCAGAATCACATCCATCGAGTCCACGATGCCATCCAGCTATCTCATCCTGGGTCGTCCCCTCCTCCTCCTGCCCCCAATCCCTCCCAGCATCAGAGTCTTTTCCAATGAGTCAACTCTTCACATGAGGTGGCCAAAGTACTGGAGCTTCAGCTTTACCATCATTCCTTCCAAAGAAATCCCAGGGCTGATCTCCTTCAGAATGGACTGGTTGGAACTCCTTGCAGTCCGAGGGACCCTCAAGAGTCTTCTCCAACACCACAGTTCAAACGCATCAATTCTTTGGTGCTCAGCTTTCTTTACAATCCAACTCTCACATCCATACATGACCACTGGAAAAACCATAGCCTTGACTAGGCAGAACTTAGTCAGCAAAGTAATGTCTCTGCTTTTGTATATACTATCTAGGTTTGTCATAACTTTTCTTCCAAGGAGTAAGCGTCTTTTAATTTCATGGCTGCCGTCACCAACTGCAGTGATTTTGGAGCCCCAAAAAATAAAGTCTGACACTGTTTCTACTGTTTCCCCATCTATTTGTCATGAAGTAATGGGACCAGATGCAATGATCTTCGTTTTCTGAATGTTGAGCTTTAAGCCAACTTTTTCCCTCTCCTCTTTCACTTTCATCAAGAGGCTTTTTAGCTCCTCTTCACTTTCTGCCATAAGGGTGGTGTCATCTGCATTTCTGAGGTTATTGATATTTCTCCTGGCAATCTGGATTCCAGCTTGTGTTTCTTCCAGTCCAGCGTTTCTCATGATGGACTCTGCATAGAAGTTAAATAAGCAGGGTGACAATATACAGCTTTGCCGTACTCCTTTTCCTATTTGGAACCAGTCTGTTGTTCCATGTCCAGTTCTAACTGTTGCTTCCTAACCTGTATACAGATTTCTCAAGAGGCAGGTTAGGTGGTCTGGTATTCCCATCTCTTTCAGCATTTTCCACAGTTTATTGTGATCCACACAGTCAAAGGCTTTGGCATAGTCAATAAAGCAGAAATAGATGTTTTTCTGGAACTCTCTTGCTTTTTCCATGATCCAGTGGATGTTGGCAATTTGATCTCTGGTTCCTCTGCCTTTTCTAAAACCAGCTTGAACATCAGGGAGTTCACAGTTCACGTATTGCTGAAGTCTGGCTTGGAGAATTTTGAGCATGACTTTACTAGCATGTGAGATGAGTGCAATTGTGCGGTAGTTTGAGCATTCTTTTGCATTGCCTTTCTTTCAGTCCTTCCAATCAGTATTCAGGACTTATTTCCTTTAGGATTGATGGGGTGGATCTCCTTGCAGTCCAAGGGACTCTCAAGAGTCTTCTCCAACACCACAGTTCAAAAGCATCAATTCTTCAGTGCCCAGCTTTTTTATAGTCCAACTCTCATATCCATACATGACTATTGGACAGACCATAGGTTGAACTAGGTAGGCCTTTGTCAGCAAAGTAATTTCTCTACTTTTTAATATGCTGTCTAAGTTGGTCATAAGTTTTCTTCCAAGGAGAAAACATCTTTCAGTTTCATGGCTGCAGTCACCATCTACAGTGATTTGGGGAGCTAAAAAATAAAGTCTGTCACTGTTTCCATTGTTTCCCCATCTATTTGCCATGAAGTGATGGGACTGGATGCCGAGATCTTAGTTTTTTAAATGCTAAGTTTTAAGCCAGGTTTTTCACTCTCCTCTTTCACTTTCATCAAGAGGTTCTTTAGTTCCTCTTCACTTTCTGCCATAAAAGTGGTGTCACCTGCAAATCTGAGGTTATTGATATTTCTCCTAGCAATCTTAATTCCAGCTTAGGCTTCATCCTGCCTGGCATTTTTCATGATATACTCTACACATAAGTTGAATAAGCAGAGTAACAGTGTACAGCTTTCCTGATTTGGAAACAGTCTGTTGCTCCAGTTCTGACTGTTGCTTCTTGACCTGCATATATATTTCTCAGCAGGCAGGTAAATTGGCCTGGTATTCCCATCTCTTGAAGAATTTTCCACAGATTTTTGTGATCTACACAGTCAAAGGCTGTGGCATGGTCAGTAAAGTAGAAGTAGATGTTTTTTTCTGGAACTCTCTTGCTTTTTTGATGACCCAACAAATGTTGGCAATTTAATCTCTGGTTCCTCTGACTTGTCTAAATCTAGCTTGAATATCTGGAAGTTCATGGTACACATAGTATTGAAGCCTGGCTTGGAGAATTTTGAGCATTACTTTGCTAGCATGTGAGATGAGTGCAATTAATATTTATAAAATAATGGAACAATTTGAAGGGAGAGCAGTGAGATTTGACATTCAGGAACTTGTAAAAATATTTGAATGGTGGGGACTTCATAGGTAAATATTAAATTCCTGAGGAGACCAACTTTAATGTTGTTTGAAAATTTTAATGTTGTTTGAGAATATTTATTCCTTGAAAGATAAATTTAAACATTGAGCTGGCCAAAAGTTTCATTTGGGTTTTTCCATCATATCCTGCAGAAAATACCAGATGAACTTTTTAGCCAAACCAATAGTATAAATTTGGGAGCAGCATATGACAAAATGGTCAGTGTGAAAAGAATCTACAGAAGGCAAGAGGATATATATCTGTCTGTTTCTCAGATAAAGAGATAGATAAACAGTTGATGTTCAATGGAAAGAGTAAGTGGTGACAGTGGGAAGACAGAGTGGCTGGGTTTGAATTTGAGGCAAAAGAATTTTAGAGACAAAATTTAACATAATGAAGAAGAAAGAGGATATATGTTGAATTCTAGAGAAAAGTTATATATTATTGTCTTATGTCCTGGATTATTTTAGTGGCAACAATATAAAGCACATTGTATAAAATATAGTTTATGTCCCACTAAAAAGATTAGTAAGAATAGAATCCATAGATAAAAGGCATCAGGTTAGTACTGAATACCATTGAGAATTATGAGATAATAAGCCAATTATTTTTTTTTTTCCTCCTTCTGAAGCCAAACTAAAAAAAAAAAAAAATTGTCATTGAAAACTAGGCATATAGGAGTCACAGGTAAAGGAGGGGAAATATAAATTTAAAATAAGAGCTGAAAATGAAGAAACAGTTTGGAAGAGTACAGAAAAACCATTAGGAAACTCAAGAAAAGTTACTATTTTGATAAACATATTGTTTGATATTTGATAGAAAAATAAGAATAAATAAATACCATGTGGTCCACATAATATTCATATATGTTATGGTTTATTTTTAAGCAATTGGTAAACAACCAGTTAATGGACTCCAGCTATTAAGTTATATCATTTTTGAATATTACCAACAAAGAATTAAGATCTTTTGAGATTTAACTTAAATCTCAAAAGATCTTAATTATCTATTCATATGGCACCCCACTCCAGTACTCTTGCCTGGAAAATCCCATGAACGGAGGAGCCAGTCCACGGGGTAGCAAAGAGTTGGACATGGCTGAGCGACTTCACTTTCGCTTTTCACTTTCATGCATTGGAGAAGGAAATGGCAATCCACTCCAGTGTTCTTGCCTGGAGAATGCCAGGGACGTGGGAGCCTCGTGGGCTGCCGTCTACGGGGTCACACAGAGTCGGACAAGACTGAAGTGACTTAGCAGCAGCAGCAGCATGTTCTATTAATGAAATATTTCATAGTATCTTTATTGATTTCTTATTTATTGTTACCAAACAATTGTGGTGTATTATGAAAAGAGGGAATTAGAAGAAAACTGAAGCATAGAATATAATGGGTTGGCCAAAAAGTCCTTTTGGCTTTCTCTGTAACATCTTATATACATTGATGCATCTGAGGAAACCATTCTCTGAAAAAATGAGAGCACCAGGAAGCAGCCATTTTGTAATTAGCAAAAGAAAGTTGTTCATTAAGATAAAAGATGTGAAGAGATATATATCAATGTGACTGGAAGGATACTTCATGAGAAAACCATCCTGTTCTGGAAACTGTTAAACTGTGAACATAGGTTTTGAAATTACTTTTACATAACCCAGTGCCTATGAGAGCGGACAGGGTCTTCTAATACTAGACATTAGTCATGTTAGGGGATACTGGAGCTTTATAACTCAACAGAAATAATGATCTAGTGTAATGTAAGTCTACAAACAGTGTCTTGGTGGTTCAAAACTAGAGTAGATGCTAAAGCAAAAAGTGCATTATTCTCAAGAAATCTTATATTTCTTTTGACTTCTGTGCTACTGTATTGTTCCAAGTCACTACCATCTCCCTTCTAGAGCCCTATTCAGCCAGCTCTCGAGCTTCCCTACCCATTTCTGCATATGCCCACATGTTCTGTTCTCCACAGCACAAAGTGACGCTGTTTAAAAGTTAATCTTATTATATCTTACTCTATGTGCTTATTGCTCTTCCTTGACCTACATTAAGGAATACCCTGTCTCAACACCTTTGTAATTATTGTTCTCTTCATGAGGAATATTCTGTGCATAAATGTCCTTAGTTTTCTCCAGCCCTTCATTCAGATCTTCTCTCAAGACAGTCATCTCATTCATCACCAACCTGATCTAGTATCATTTATTGTCACCTTATTGTTTTGGTTTCTTCAAAACACTTATGTATTTAATTTATCCTTCATTAAATGAGACCCAGAGAGATGTTATGGGGAGGGAGGTGGGAGGGGGTTCATGTTTGGGAACGCATGTAAGAATTAAAGATTAAAAAATAAATTTAAAAAAAAAAAGAAGAAAAAGAAAAGAAAAGTATATAGATGCAGATGTTTGTTTGGTTCGTTACTAAATTCATTGTCTAGAATTCATAGAATCTTAATTTTTCTTGCATGAATGAAAGAATGAATGGGAAGCAAAAATATAGAGAACTGTTTTTCAAACACAAATAACTAGTATAGTATTGCCAGTCATCTTTCTGTAATGATGGAAACATTCTATATTTCTACCTATTTTCCATTCTATATTGTGCTATGCGATACAATAGCCTCTAGAAAAATGAGCCTACTAAGCATCTAAAATGTGGCTAGTTAAACTGGGTTGTATTTACTTTCTTTAATTAAATTAAATTTGAAATACCACATTTCAATTGTATTGGACAGGTAACATGGGACAGTAACAGAGACAGGTGAATAACTAAGCCTATTAGCATAACATATTAAGCAAAATATTATTGTGCAATTAACATTTTTTTAAATGTCCCATTGAAAGTGCTATATTTGAAATGAGTGTCCTGGTGTTACTACATCATTAAAAGTTTCAATTTTCACTCCAAAAACCTCATTTGACTTATTCTTGTAGTTCAATTATGTGCTACTGGAACATATAAGTCTATAAGTAAACATTATTTTTTAACTACTGAGAACAAAATGAAAATAAAAAGAAATGAGAATTTTGATTTTCAGATTTTCAAAGTATCTATTAAACAGTTATTTCTAGTGTTGCAAAAATCTGAATGGATTTATGTAAAGGATTTACAATTAAATACTTTGTCCATTCAATTTCATGTTTGGCTGGTGATCACAGTCCATGGATGAAGGAAGCTAAGGACATGGAAATGTGATTGTTCTGAGCATGTGCAGGGGTATACAACCATGGACACTGAGGGATAACTGTATACATATTTGCCAATGAAATGATTAGATACAGGTTAAATGTATTTGGTATACAACAAGTTTCAGTGAAGCTAGCATTTATAACAATGAAATCATATCTTTAACATCCAAAGATAATGGATTTGCATTAATACAAATATATTACAACCTGTGGTTGAAGTATTTATGTGGGATTGAGCCACTAATCTTTTTTTCCAAAAAAGAGAATAATATATATTTTGTGTATGTACTAATATGTTTATAATTTGATTGCATAAGCCATCAATAAATACTTTTTATTAATTTATATGTTTCAGGAGACTAATGGCAATAACTGCACTGGCTAAGATTAATAATTATCACTGGAGTGAAAACTAACAATTCATTAGTCCTTAACCTTCTAAGTAAGCATATTATGTAACTGCATTTTCTTAGGTAAAGCTCTTTAAGCTTACCAAAAAAAAAAATTTCCACCATACTTTTTTCATCCTCCTAGATTCTAATTACCTGTTCAAGTTATCACTCTAATTTACCAACCTCTCCTTCAGTCTGTTCTCTATCACATGCATCTTTAACTTGGAGAAATCATAATTAGCCAGAGTAGACCAATAAGTCAGTTAAGATGCTGCTGTTTGCAAGAAAGATAATGTACTACTTGTAATTGTGGCTCAGCTGGTAAAGAATCCGCCTGCAATGTAGGAGACCTGTGTTTGATCCCTGGGTTGGGAAGATCCTCTGGAGAAGGGTAAGGCTACCCACTTCAGTATTCTAGCCTGGGGAATTTCATGGGCTAAATAGTCCATGGGATTGCAAAGAGTGGGACAAAACTAAGCAACTTTCACTCACTTGCATTGACTTGAGTTTTAATATTAATTTATTGACTCCAGAGTTCAAAAGTTCAAAGGTGGGGTTAACTGAACTTGGATTAATGCATGCCACTTGATTCCAAAGTATATGCTTGTTTTTCTCTTCTTTCTGCATTGACTGAAAAGTTCCTGGGATTCAGTGCTTTCACTTTCCCAACACTGAATCTTTGACTGGATTCATTATACCTGGTTAAAGTCTACTGAACTATTTTACTTTGGAGTAAGGGGTGATAGGGATGAGGTCTTTTCTGGATCTTCACACACCTCACTTTAAAACCTTGCATCCATTAGACAGGAAAAAAGAAAAGTTTGTCTTAAGAACAAAAACTACAGAGTTAGAGTCCTACTTTCTATATTCCTGACCTCACAGACTCCCCTGCTATAAGAAAATTATGTAGACACAGATTGGTGATGAAATGAGTTTAGTCTTCATTGTAGTGCATAAACTATAACACTTCCTTATCTGAAGCCACCACATCTGCTCATTTTCCTTTGATACTTTTCAATGATCACAAATGTTTCGCTCTTTGATTAGCGCCGTTATTTACCTCTTTTACATAAGTATTCATAGGTTTCATTTGTGTGGGTTAGAAATGACAAATGAACTGTAGTGTCGCATGAAGTGTCAAATAAGATCAAGTTATTTGTTATTTAGCTAAGGCTTGTTAATCTGGCATCACATTTCTTTTCTGTTGGCCTGGAAACTCCCATGGACAGAGGAGCCTGGTAGGCTGCAGTCCATGGGGTCGCTAAGAGTCGGACACAACTGAGCGACTTCACTTTCGCTTTTCACTTTCATGCATTGGAGAAGGAAATGGCAACCCACTCCAGTGTTCTTGCCTGGAGAATGCCAGGGACAGGGGAGCCTGGTGGGCTGCCTTCTATGGGGTCACACAGACTTAGATACGACTGAAGCGACTTAGCTGCAGCTGCAGCAGCAGCAGCAGCAGCAGCAGCAGCAGCAGAGCTTGTTTGTGAAACAGTCTTACATCTTATTTCATAATTATCATGAGTTAATGATGGTAAGCTCTCTAATTCCCATTTATATCATCCACAGTAGATAGAATACACCTCATTATAAACTATTTCTGTTACTATAACAAAAGACAATGTAACAGAAATATATTTATTATTACATGTATTTGTATAGCTTGAAAAAAACACAAACATCTACTCTAAATGTTTGGATGTTTTTTCACTAGGCTACATAAAAAGATTGTAAAGAGACAAAATACCTCATAAAGGCAAGTTAAGCTATTATAGAAAACATTAGTATCTTTAACATAAAAATAGCATCATGAAACAAGACAGGTGGGTCATACATAATACACTATTGAAAATAAAATAAGAATTAGGAAAAAAAATGATTTTCCACCTACAAGTGCTAAAGGTAGTATAAATTATAACTTGATGTTTTCTGAAATGATTTGAGTCTGATTTATAGAGTGGAGAACTGACAAGAACGTGTAGGAATTGCCATAGTTCAACTCTGGCTTAGGGCTTTGAAGTGGTGTTATATAGTTATTTTCACAGTAAAATGGTTCACCTTTCATTTTATAGAGCATGATGATGGATGGCACTTTGGGAGCCTTGAAGTGATATGTGGCAGCCCCAAACACTGAGATATACATCCCATGTCTAAACAGCAATCGACCACTGGGCACTGCAGATGAATATGCTGGCTTTTGGCATGATTTAATTATGTCATGGGCAGCAAATGAAATTTTCCTTGGAAGATTAACTGACTTTATCAAAAGTAAATTTATCTATTAATATAGCATTACCATATTTTAATATTGTCACATAGAATAGTGGAGAGATTGTTTAATAAAAATTATATGAAGAAATAACATTGCTGGCCTGTGGAACTATATTGCATTTAAGACCTTACCTGTATTGCCTTCAAAAGATAATAATTTAACCTCTCTGAGGCTTACTTTTTTTTTTTTTTTTCCCAAAATGAGGACACAATTATCTGCTTTATTTTTTATCATTATTTATTGTTAACTAAAAATGAGATGACATGGGCAAAATTATCTCTGTTGATTTTGTTCCATTATCCTTTTCTGGTCTTTTTCTTGATGTCTTTTCAAATCATTTGAACCTTAAGTTCTATTTTTGTTTTTCTGTAAGTCTGTATCTTTGACCCTCTACCCTTTGCTTGTTTGTTTTTTTTTTTTTTAATCCCATCTCTGTGGTCAGTTTTATTCAAGTTCAGTGATGCCAGTTTCAATACACACTCTTGATTTTTCCAGCACCAATTTCCATTCATGATCCAGCACCCAAGCACCCACACAGGGAACCATTTGCCAAGGATCCGTGATTGAATTCAAGCATGTACCTGCCATTTGCTCAACTCCCACATCATTTCTAATGAACAAAACTAGCATCTAAGTAAAAACCACCATCAGAGCAAGTAAACTGGAAATCTGGAATCTTGCTAAGAATCTTACAGCTGTTAAAACCTCTTGTATCTAAATAACAATTAAAGCCTATCTATTTTATCTAATTTATGACCAACCTAGATAGTATATTCAAAAGCAGAGACATTACTTTGCTGACTAAGGTCCGTCTAGTCAAGGCTATGGTTTTTCCAGTGGCCATGTATGGATGTGAGAGTTGGACTGTGAAGAAGGCTGAGCGCCAAAGAATTGATGCTTTTGAACTGTGGTGTTGGAGAAGACTCTTGAGAGACCCTTGGACTGCAAGGAGATCCAACCAGTCCATTCTGAAGAAGATCAACCCTGGGATATCTTTGGAAGGAATGATGCTAAAGCTGAAACTCCAGTACTTTGGCCACCTGATGCGAAGAGTTGACTCATTGGAAAAGACTCTGATGCTGGGAGGGATTGGCGGCAGGAGGAGAAGGGGACGACCTAGGATGAGACGGCTGGATGGCATCACTGACTCGATGGATGTGAGCCTGAGTGAACTCCGGGAGTTGGTGATGAACAGGGAGGCCTGGCGTGCTGCGATTCATAGAGTCGCAAAGAGTCGGACACGACTGAGCGACTGAACTGAACTGAATGTACTTGTAATTAATTCTGTCTCCTCTGAACCTGTATGCATAGCCTTAATGTTAACTACAACAATATTAGCTTCTACCTTGTATTTCTGCCTCCTGACCATGGTACAGAGGTAGATTGCTAGGTCTTAAACACAATCCCCACATGCCTGTACCCCACTCATATCTTATCATACCTACAAAGCAGTGAGATCTTTAATAAGACTCATGTAACTTCACCATCTGCTGATGCCCATAAATGCCAACTGAGGCCCTGAAAATGAGGCAGGTATGAGGACACCCCCAGTATCAGCAAAATGAAATTAAATTTCATTTCCTGAACATACTTGCTGTTCATTTTCATGCCTCTGTAGCTTTTCAAATGCTGTTTCCTTTGTCTGGACAGTCTTTATCTTCTTATCCACCTAAATAATTCATACTTTAGCATCTTTCTCATGTATTTTCTCCTGTGGGAAATTATACATTTATTCTCGTACATCTGAAATTCAATGATAATCTATTTATATGTTGGACTCCACCTCCCAACACACACACACCCAGCATATTTGTATGTTTCTTTAGGGCATGGATAGTTTATCCTGATGTATGTAAACAAGTACTTTAATTTTAAAATTTTATTATTAATTATTATGATTTATTAAAACAAGTTTACTAAAGAAATTGGCTGTTGAAATGTTGTGACTGTATATATTTATACTTGCCACTTTTTAGTGAAAATCAGTAAAATCTGAATGTCTGAATTCAAAGCTAACTTCTCAGCAATAATAATGAATATGATGTAATTTACATTTACACTGTTCATTTTTTTGTTAGTCACTAATTGGCCAGCTAATAGAATATGTCCTGTTACTCTTATAAAGTATATAATGTGAATGAGTGAGTGAGTTAAAGTCGCTCAGTCGTGTCCGACTCTTTGCAACCCCATGGACTGTAGCCTGCCAGACTTCTCTGTCCATGAAATTCTCTAGGCTAGAATACTGAAGTGGATAACTGTTCCCTTCTCCAGGGGATCTTCCCAACCCAGGGATTGAACTGAGGTCTCCCACATTGCAAGCAGATTCTTTACCATTTGGCCACCAGGGAAGCCCAAAATAAGTGAAAATATTATTTTAATGTATAAGAATTAAAATCAGAACTGAAGCTTTTTCTCATTTAGATGATTTTCTAGTTTTAAAGATTCCAAAATGCGTTTTTACCTCAGAGAATGATAACAATGACTAAACTGTGTTGGATACATAGAATGTACCAGTCATGGTGCTATCATACTTCAAAATTCACAAAAATCATATAAGTAAAGCACAGTTTAGATAGCTATTTGCTACTTTATTTTAACTGGTAAGTGGTAGAGATAGCCCTGCAGGTCCTAGAGAATGCTGATAGGTAATAATTTATTTTAAATTGCTTTCTGTAGTCATATGGGCTTGGAACATGAGCTAAACTTTGTTAACTTGGTTTCCCTAGCATAACGCTTGACAGTCCTTAAGTTGTGATGTGCAATGGATAATTTCATTTTCTGAAAAGATAATGTGTTTCTCAACCTTATTTGACCATGTAATCTGCCCACATTTACTGCAAGAGTATTTTGCAAAACTATTGTCTCAAAAGCACAACTTGGAAAATCCTGCTTTGAAATTTCCATTTATAATTCAATATTTAGCAAAGCAGATGCAAATACAATCTTTGTTAAAAAAATCTTAAGGGTTTAGTATATTATTAAAGCCATTATCACAAATGTTAATTTCTGTATTCTAGAATATAATATGCTCTGTTTCCTGAAAAATATTCAGGAAATATTTATGTTGACATTCTGTAGTCTATGATGGAACTATTAAGTAATTAGATGGAACCAAAGCATTATCTAAAACCATGCAAATTAAAATTTGTCTATGACAAAGATTTAGGACATGTATTTTCTCTGATTTATAAGATTTTTTTATTTATCTTTCAAAATACCCCAAGTATTTCAGAAATTAAAATAATACTCAGGGAATTCATGTATGAAAGTCAAGACTTATACACATTGTGAGCTAATGGAAATTACAGCCTGAAGAAGTTGTAGCAAATGGAACTACTCTTGGGAACATTTTCTGTTTTGAGAGAGGATAGAGATTGGAATAGAATTAAAGCAGCATGGTGTAACATATAACCTGCAGGTGAGCAGTTTATTCAGCTGCTTACACAAGCGACTGGCAAGTTCAGATGTGAAGAGCAACAGGAATGAAGATATCAGAAGGGAGTGTGGAGGAATCTATTAGAAGGGAAGAAATAGAAGCAAACAGAGGAGGAGGAAAGTTTCTCAGGAAATCATAACTGATTCCCCATTTCTTGAGGAGGAAAAAGGAGAAAGGGGGACATCTTCAAAAAAAAAAAAAGATGATAGAGAAGTGTAGTTATTTGAATGGATTACTTGTCATGAAGATAAGGGCAAATCAGCAAGTCCTGCTCATGAAACAATTGAGGATAATTAGAAAGGATGTTGTAGTAATGATAAATAAGTGGGGATGAAAGATAAAACAGACTCAGAGAGGTGACTTGTCAATAACCTTTCAGGAAGAATGAGAACTGGTAAATGAAATTCCAATAGGTATTATTAAGAGTCAGATAAATGATGGCTGGAGATGAGTCATTTGGGTAAAAAGTTAATGAAATATTCATGTTAGCTGAGTAAGACACCGGGCAGATATATTAGTTTAATTCTTAATAAACTCTATTCCCAGATTATTTTCTTGAGGTAAGTGGTGATCCAGAAAGGATTTATGCAAAATCCTTAAAAAATAGAAAAAGAAGGTCAATAGACTATTTCTCTAATGTCATGCATTATGTCACCCATGTGACATCACCATGTCCTCACTATTTCCTAAATGGGACTTCACCATCCTATCCTCTCTGCTCAGAAAGCTCCAGAATGTAGTCGTTAGACACTTTTTCTGTACTCTTTATGCCTTTTTTGATGCTCTCTTTCAGTCACATAATTTTAAACCCAATCTACACAGTAATCATTATAGTATTTTTTTCTGCTCAGACCTATTACTGGAAGTCTATATCCCATTACTTGTTAGACATTCCTGCTTGGATATCTGAAGCAAACTGACCAAAACTGAGCTTCTAGTGATTTTTCTTTTAAAGCTGCTTTCTCATTTTTTTTCCACCTCAGTTTTTGGCTACTCTCTCTTACTAAATGCATATGTCAGAACCCCGCTTGGGGGAATCCTTGACTACTCACTTTTTCATCCATACATCATGTACTATCCTTTAGAAAATCTTATCAATTATATGCAAAATTTCTATCTGTAAAACATGTTTGTCCTTGTCTCATTGGTCTGGTCCTCATCATTGTCTTCTCTCAATTAAATTATTGCAAAACAGCAGCAGCAAAAATTCTTAATTCATCTTTCTGCTTTGCCTCAAACTGCTACATTTTGCTCACAGCACAGTATCTAGGATAAAAACCTGTTAAAAAAAAAAAAGAAAGAAAAAAAAACTTGTGTTATTTCTTAGATCAAAAACCTACAGTGTCTTGCTTATATCACTTTGATTAAAATTCTCAGAATCATTCCATTCCACACACAATGGTATTCCTATTCCTTGAACATTTTCAAGAATACTTCATCTGAGTTCTTATATGCTTACTATTTCCTCTTCTTGGAAATCTTTTTGACCAGATGTTTTTATGGCTTGTTGATTCACTTCAAGTATTAACTCACATGTTACCTTTTCAATAGATAGCTCCTTGTCCACTCTATGTAAAACCAGAATACCTCTTCTTTATTACCTGTCAGTGCTTTATTTTTCTCTTCAGCTCATATCGTGTAATAGTCAATGTATTTAACTTATTAAATATAATTGTATTTTGTTTCCCATAAAACTTTTGTGAGCACAGGGAGTTTTATCTGTTTTGCTATTTTATTGACTGTTCATAGAACATGCCTGATTCATAATACATGTTCAAGGATTGATTATTTGCTTAGTTGCTTGATTGCTTGAATGAATGTATGTTTTAACCATATAAATTCTTTACTTCTGTCTTCTACAAATGCAAATTGATGAGGGTTGAGCACACACCACATTACCAGCCAATTCATGTATTGTTTAGTGATCAAGAATCATAGGGATGTGATTTTTTAGAAGATGAGCTGAATCAAGCAAAATCTATTTTTAAGCAATTTGAATTGAGAACTACAGGAATCTTGTGAGTTATACTTAGGAACAAAAGTATGAAGTTAATTTTCTTAGAAAAAATTCTGGAAATGGTGTGGAAAGAGATAATGGATCAGAAGAAAAAAAGAAGCCTTGAGAAAAGAGAAAAAGATACTTGGTAAAAGGAGAATGAAACAAAAAGAGTAAGGCACAAGGAGAGACAATCTAGTCACTAAAGGTGTTGCCATTTTAATTCCAATTTCTATCCCCATTTAACAATACAGTAAAACTTTGTCTGAGATACCCTAGATATATCTGTTCCTCAGAGCTGTGGAGGACATTCATTTCAGTCTGATTCAGCTAAGGATATCCTTTATTTCTTCATTATAGTAAATACCTTGATTTTGCCTTCAGGAAACTCCTTCCAAGCTGACTGTAACTCAAATTTATTTGCTTGTTTTTCTCTTTCGCTCTCACTCAACTTTGCCTGCCTAGACTGTGCTGTTGAAAAGCAATCTGTTCCATCCTGCCTGGCTCTTTACACTTTTGTGTATTAGGTCTCCCCATTCTACATTTGGAGCATAGGAAATGTCGATGAGAAAGCCAGCATTCTCTAAGAGCTGGGTCTTCTTTCCTAGAAGCAGCTCACAGCCCTCCCTAAGCTCTAGAGCCTATTGCTTCCTTGGGGAGGACCTGCAGCATCTAGGACAGAACCTACTCCCACTCTTTTCTCTTTCTAATGTCCAGAAATATGTTCTCTTTAGCTTACTTATTTTTAGAGTCTCTTTTAATGTCTTTTCAGTCTCAATTTCACTGGCATAATCATTCTGTTGAGCTCATTGAATTACAAGACAAGGAGAAAGGCTGCTTCTGTTTTCAGTCCTGCCAAAATCACTGTAGAAAGAAGTTACAAAGCCTGGCTATCTGTTTGAAACTCACACAAATTAATATTGTTATGCAAATCAAATGAGTCTGACTTATGCAGTCTATGGACTTTGTCATAGTGATATATTTTCAGTAGATTCTATGGTACATTTCCTAGAATTTAGCCATTTCCTAGAATTTGAGGAAAAACCAAGTGAAGACCAACTATTTTAAAAAGTAAATGCTTTATGACCCTTTATATTTTCTTACATAATATATATTTTAGTAAGATAATTTAAGTATTTATTAATTTTATCAATATTATAAACACTATTGTTATGAAAAGATAGATATAGTCTTTTAGGACATTCAGAAAATGATAGAGTGTAGTTGAAATAAGCCACGGGAAAAAAAAAATAAGTCAAATTAATTCATATTAAATATGTTACCTTTGATGTTATCCTGACATATTCAAGTAAAGGGGCAAGTTGGACTGACTTGATGTATTTATTTTCTGACTTGGCTAATACTATTAACCTTCTAATCCCATTCAAATCTAAATTATAATACATTACTTTAGTCAATATAAAACAAATTGATCACTTATAAAATAGAAATAATTATAAATCTCATGAGATAGTTGTGAAAATTATGCAACTTGATACATTTAAAACACCTAGAGTTATTTAATAAAATGGAAAATATATAATGAATGCTTTTCTTGGTTTGACAAAAGTGCTACTTCACATCATACTAATTTGTTACAGTATAACAGTGACTTACTCTCATACATACTGTAGATGAAGCCAATTTTTTCATAGTAGATTTTAAAATTATTTTATATAGGGTAAATTTATATGTTACATAGATACTATAGATCACAGGAGAGGTATAGAATTATGGTGGCCTTTAAAAATGGAAGATAAGACCTGTAAAAATATAAAAACTTGATTTTATACCAAAGTACAAGGATCAAACCCAGGTTTCCTGTACTGCACGCAGATTCTTTACCATCTGAGCAATAAGGGAAGCACATGATATCTCAGTGTGTATTATTAAAGCAAGAACTCTTTCGCTGCCTTGCATATAGGATAGTTGTTACTGTCTTTCTAAATTCCATATATATGTGTTAATATACTGTATTGATGTTTCTCTTTCTGACTTACTTCATTTTGTATAATAGGCTCCAGTTTCATCCACCTCATTAGAACTGACTCAAATGTGTTCCTTTTTATAGCTGAGTAATATTTCATTCTGTATATATACCACTTCCTTATCCATTTATCTGCCAGTGGACATCTAGGTTGCTTCCATGTCCTAGTTATTGTAAACAGTACTACAATGAACATTGGGGTACCTGTGTCTCTTTCAATTCTGGTTTCCTTGGTTGTATGCCCAGCAGTGGGATTGCTGGGACATATGGCAGTTCTATTCCCAGGTCTTTAAGGAATCTTCACACTGGTATCCATAGTGACTGTACCAGTTTGCATTCCCACCAACAGTGTAAGAGTGTTCCCTTTTCTCCATACCCTCTCCAGCATTTATTGTTTGTAGATTTTTAATGAGAGCCATTCTCACCAGTGTGAGATAATACCTCATTGTGGTTTTGATTTGCATTTCTCTACTAATGAGCGATGTTGAGCATCTTTTCATGCGTTTGTTAGCCATCTGTATGTCTTCTTTGGAGAAATATCTGTTTCGTTCTTTGGCCCACTTTTTGATTGGGTTGTTAATTTTTCTGGTATTGAGGTGCATGAGCTGCTTATATATTTTGGAGATTAATTCTTTGTCAGTTGTTTCATTTGCTATTATTTTCTCCCATTATGAAGGCTGCCTTTTAACCTTGCTTACAGTTTCCTTTGTTTTGCAGAAGCTTTCAAGTTTAGTTAGGTCCCATTGTTCATCATTGTTTTTATTTCTGTTACTCTGGGAGGTGGGTCATAGAGGATCTTACTGTGATTTATGTGAGAGAGTGCTCTGCCTATGATTTCCTCTAAGAGTTTTAATGTTACTGGTCTTACATTTAGATCTTTAATCCATTTTGAGTCTATTTTTTTTTTTGTATATGGTGTTAGAAAGTGTTCTAGTTTCATTCTTTTACATGTGGTTGACCAGTTTTCCCGGCATCACTTGTTAAAGAGGTTGTCTTTCCTCCATTGTATATTCTTGCCTTCTTTGTCAAAGATAAGGTTTCCATAGGTGCCTGGATTTATCTATCTCTGGACTGTTTTTTTCCATTGATCTATATTTCTGTCTTTGTGCTAGAACCATGCTCTCTTGATGACAGTGGCTTTGTAATATAGTTTAAAGTCAGGAAGGTTGATTCCTCCAGTTCCATTCTTCTTTCTCAAGATTGCTTTGGCTATTCAAGTTTTTTGTGTGTTTCCATACAGATTATGAAATTATTTGTTCTAACTCTGTGAAAAATACCATTGGTAGCTTGATAGGAATTCTGTTGAATATATAGATTGCTTTGGGTAGGATACTCATTTTCACTATATTGATTCTTCCAATCCACAAATATGGTATGTTTCTGGAGCCTATTATACAGAGTGAAATAAGTCAGAAAGAGAAAAATACCAACACAGTATATTAATATATAAACATGGAATTTAGAAAGACAATAACAATGATACTATATGCAAGGCAGCAAAAGTGACACAGATGTGAAGAAAAGACTTTTAGACTATGTGGGAGAAGGCAAGGGTTGGATGATTTGAGAGAATAGCATTGAAATATATATATTACCATATGTAAAACAGATGACCAGCGCAAGATCTATACATGAAGCAGGGCACTCAAAGCTGGTACTCTAGGACAACACAGAGGAATGTGATGGGGAGGGAGGTGGGAGGGGGATTCAGGGTAGGGAGACACATGTGCACCCGTGGCTGATTCATGCTGATGTATAGCAAAAACTACGATATTGTAAAGTAATTATCCTCCATTTTAAAAAAATGATTAATTAAAAACATTAAAAAAAACTTCACTATTTGACTAATCAAAATTACTATTAAAATATTTGTTGTAATAAAAAGAATTAAAGATGAATATAAGGATTTTATATTCATAAAGGTCCTACAACAGAGGAAAAAAAGGGAGAAAATGAGATCACAGATTGCATATATTTTGGAATACTGGTGTATTTTGATGAGCTGCAGTCTTGTATTTGAAATGAGTGATTCATTGAACATATCAAATCAACCCCTAATTATTAGGCTCAGAGAACTCCTCTAACTATTTTTTTTTAATCCTGAGAAATACAGGTCTTTAACATTTGCCTGAACATAACAGAATTCTATGGATTCATCATCATATTTCATGTTATCCATGGTGGTGGTGATTTAGTCACTAAGTAGTATGGGACTCTTGTGACCCCATGGACTGTAGTCTGCCAGGCTCCTCTGTCCATGGGATTCTCCGGGTGAGTATACTGGAGTGGGTTGCCTTTTCCTTCTCCAGGGGATCGTCCCAACCCAGAAATTGAACCCAGGTATCCTGCATTGCAGGCAGATTCTTTACTGACTGAGCTAAGAGTGATGACTATAAAAATCTCCCCACTTATATTTTCCTATTTGGGAGAGTAAGATTCTTGATATTATGATTTAACAATTGTTTAAGTAACATTTTTTTCCTTGGGAATAACTCTTGAAGTTTGTGGTAAAGAGATGTATTATATTATTTTTATCATGATTTTTTTTTTTGCAAATTATTCTGTAAGGCATTAGTACCATGCAGAACCATGAAGTTTCATATGATAACTGCATGTACCCTAGAACATAACAAATGCCAAGTGAGAAGAGACTAATATGAGATAAATAGCTTCCCATTGTAAGTGACCATAGTCTTTATCATCTAAACTGGTATAATTTTAAGAGTGTGCATGACGTAAAAACAATTTCAACAGTATTAAGGGTATAAACAGATATTGCCTCATTGAGTACCTAAAAATAGGTATATCATTTTAGCATAGTGTGAAAGTGAAAGTCGCTCAGTCATGTCCAACTCTTTGCGACACCATGGACTGTATAGTCCATGGAATTCTCCAGGCCAGAATACTGGAGTGGGTAGCCGTTCCCTTCTCCAGGGGATCTTCCCAACCCAGGGATTGAACACAGGTCTCCTGCATTGCAGGTGGATGCTTTACCAGCTGAGCTACCAGTGAATCCCCTATGTTAGTATATACACACACATCTTACTGGCAAATTCATATTATGTAGTATAAACAAATACATAATATTAAATGTATATTATATATGTATATCTATATATACATAATATGTATATTTTTGCTATTTAAATGTTCATTTAATGCTGAATAAAAGAAAAAAGTACTATATAATTCAAGTTATGAGTTTCTTTTATACAGTGCTGCATTGAATTAGGTGGATACAGGCAATTCTTTTATTTTTCCCTTTTATAAAACCACTATATTTGTTTTCTTAGTTGTTTCCAAATAAGTTTTCACAGGTAGAAAAAACTCCCTCCATAGCCAAACTGCAGGGAAAAAGTAGTTATATTATACTCATTGTGTATTCTTTTCATATTCCATTCTATGTACTAAAAGTGAAAAGTGAAGTCACTCAGTCATGTCTGACTGTTTACAACCCCACGAACTGTAGCCTACCATGCTCCTCCATCCATGGGGTCACATAGAATCAGACATGACTATGTACTAAAGTTTCTTCCATATATCTCTAAGTTAAATCAATACAAGTGGACAAATCATTTTATGAATTATTTAGAAGCTGACAGCACCAAAATGTGTACATTTTGGTCCCAACTTTCAACCATCCTTCATGTAAAATGGCTTCAGAACAGTTTGTGATCTTGTTTATAGTAGCGTTCTAGATGAGTTCTAGCTTATCAATGTTGTTTTTGCATTGTGAGCTAGAACTATTTATAAAACCCTTGATGTCATCTGATTAATGTGGTATGGAAAGAACTTTCATTGCCTTTGGTTACACATTGATTAATGAAACTGAACATTTCATTAACATTTTCATATTCTTATTACACTACTGAAATACATTATTTCTGGTTAAGTAAACCCTTAAATCTTGTTTATACACGCTCAATTTATAGAACTAGAATTTGCCATTCAGCATTCCTTTATCTGGCTCCTTGGCCCAGATGAAGAAAATGTATAGTCCTCACTGCATTCTTTTTTCTAGCTTCTTAAAGTATTTTTATTGTCATTGTTATCTCTTCAAATTCATGTCCCCAAAGATATGAATTCATGCACCCTCTACATATTTATTTATAAAAGTCATTGATAGATGCTAAAAAATAAAATTGTAAGACAGGACCTTATATAGCTAGAGACATACACTTGGGCATTTGTCAAGGTATTAATAAATTCCTTTCGATACATATTTCACCCTATTTAAAGTATGCTCTGTCAAATTAGAAAGACTAATATAAGACATGTAAATGTATCTCTTGCTAAGGACCAATTATTCTGCTCTATTGTAGTAATTAATATCCAGTCATCTTAGACTATCTTTCCCACATTATAATTACAAATTTGAAGAAGGAAGGAATGTATCCTGAGTACTCCAGTATTCATCAGTTCTGTGCTCAGGAAGGCATTATTTCCAAAGCTGTGTTTTTAAATTGCCAAACAACAAGTCAGTAAGTATCAAAACTCACTCCTTTCTACGTACATGAGTACCAGATTTTATTGTAGGGAACTTTTATTGTTTTCTTTTTAAATAAGATATAGCATCTGCTCTTAAAAACCGAACATTGTATAATACTTGTTATACAGTGTACACTTTGTCTTCAGAAGTGCTATGTTTCATCTTTTCTTTATTGGAGTCATTGTATATTGAACTAGATTGAAAAACTGGAATAATTGTGTCATAGACTGCAAGGTGATGATACAGACCAAAATCGCTTATAGCTTGACCTCAGAATCAACTGGTGCCAAGACTTTAATAATATACTGGCTCTCTGCCTCTCTAAATCCTATATTGTTTCCTTTTATATTCTTGTGAGCTTTATTCTCTTTCATTGGAGAATGGCTTTTTCCTGACTATGAGAGAGAAGAGTGCCTACCGCTTAAACTTGTTAATTTCATATCCTACTGTTTTCACTATAGGAGAATTTGTTTTTTTCTTTTTTCCCAGCCAATGAAGAGGTGGGAGGGAAGCAAGGAAGCAGAGCAGGAAGGAGGGGAGGGAGAAAGGAAGATAAAGAAAATGTGAAAAGTGTGCTGATATGGGGAAAGTACTCCCCTAGTTAAATCAAGCTGGGCTTTGCCAGCAGGAAAAGGGAGAGCAGAGCAGGCATTCTACGAAATCTGGGACTAGCAAACAGTTTTATATTCTTGACCCTGGATGTGATTCCTCTGCGCTCAGCAACGTTCTGTGGGGTTGTAGACACCTTTTCATGTCTAAATACTTCTCTCTGTGAAAAGATTCATGTTTGTCATCTTGTTCTAGTGGAGCTATCGCTCCACTTCTCCCCAGTCTACCGCACTCTTAGGATTATTTTATTTGTCATTTTATCTTAACTTTTTATTGTTTATCTTTGAGATTATGTTCTTATTTTGTCTGTAAAATATATTCTGTCTTAAAAGTTCTGATATTTCAAAAATTCTATACTGGAAGTAATTCCACCTCATGGAATAATGGATGATTTTGGCAATATGTGGAGAGATTTTTAGCTGTTACAACTAGTGGGAGTGGGGAGGTTGTGGGGTAAAGGGGGTAGGAATGGGGCAGGAGTGGGAGGTTGCCACTAGCATTTAGCAGGT
Source organism: Ovis aries (assembly GCF_016772045.2). Lineage (NCBI taxonomy): Eukaryota > Metazoa > Chordata > Mammalia > Artiodactyla > Bovidae > Ovis > Ovis aries. The sequence continues at coordinate 3,686,920 of NC_056075.1, forward strand.
GGAGTTCAGTGATGCTGTTAGAACTGATAGGCCAGTTCCTCATGACGGTAATCTGGACCAAAGTATCAAAAGTGCTCAGCTTGAGAAACTTGTTCTCGAAAATGTAAAAATGCTTCTCAAATTTTGGTGCACAAATCAGCAAAAATAAACCCACCTCACAGTCATTGAATCATAAAATTAAGGTAGGTATGGATGCCTGAGAACTTGCTCTTTAATTTTTTTAATTTACTTATTTTTTAATTAGGATATAGTTGCTTTACACTGCTGCATCAATTTCTGCTCATACATACACATATATCTCCTCTCTTTTGGATTTCCTTTCCATTTAGGTCACCACAGAGCAACAAGTAGAGTTCCCTGAACCATGCAGTAGGTTCTCATTAGTTACCTACTTCATATGTAGTTTATACATGTCACTCCCAAACTCCCAATTCATGGCACCTCCCCTTTCCCCCTTGATATCCATATGTATGTTCTCTATGTCTGTCTCTATTTCTTCACTTTACATATATGTGTTAATGTATGATAGTTGTTTGTCTCTTTCTGACTTACTCCACTCTGTATGATAGTGTCTAGGTCCATCTACATCGCTGCAAATAACCCAATTTTGTTCTTTTATATACCTGAGTAACATTCCATTGTATATCTGTACTGCAACTTCTTTATCCATTCCTCTGTTGAGGGTCATTTAGGTTGTTTCCATGTCCTGGCTCTTGTAAATAATGCTGCAGTGAACATTGGGGTGCATGTATCTTTTTGAATTATGGGTTTCTCTGGTAAATGCCTAGGAGTGGGATTGCTGGGTCATATGGTAGTTCGGTTCTTAGTCTTTAAAAGAACCTCCATACTGTTATCCATAATAGCTAAACTAATTTAAATCCCTACCAACAGTAAGAAAGTTCCCTTTCCTCCACACCATCTCCAGCATTTATTGCTTGTAAATTTCTGGATGATGGTCATTCTGACCTATGTGTGATGATACCTCATTGTAGTTTTGATCTGCATTTCTCTAATAGTGATGTTGAGCATATTTTAATGTGTTTGTTGACCATCTCTATATCCATTTTATTGATACACAATTGCTTGTAGAAGTCTCTTATGATACTTGATATTTCTGTAGTGCCAGTTGTATCTTCTTTTTCATTTCTAATTTTCTTAAGTCCTCCCTTTTTTCTTTTCTTTTTCTCTTTTATTTTGTTTGTTGTTGGCCATATTGGGTCTTTGTTCCTATACATGAGTTTTCTGTAGTTGTGGTGCATGGGTTTCTCATTGTGGTGACAGAGGCTCTAGGGCACACAGTCTTCAGTTGTTCCATCACAAGGAATGAGTCGTTATGATTTGCAGGCATTAGAGCAATTAAATCTGAGACCTAGTAATAGATTGAAGTTCACAACTTCTGACGGTTTAGACAGCCTAAATAGAAATTAACTTTTTTCAATCAGCTATTTAAGACTTTTATTAAAAGCAATTCACAAAAATGTAGACAATACCATGATACACTGATAATATATAATGATGTAATAATTAATTTTAAAGTATTCAGTGTACTGCACATAAATTACCTCTATAGTTTAGCACCAAAGATATTATCTTCTCTGTAGAACTTCTTTTGGAAATACCTTCATACCAAATTAAAATTGTTGCAAAATAAATAATTTACATTTTTTTGGTATTTGAGTACCATATTTTTCAAATATTTTTAGGAAACTAGACAGAATCTCAGGCTGAGAATTCAAACTCCTTCCAGAAATGGAACCAGTGAAATAAAATGCAGATAGACTAATCGTGAATTTAGAGAAATCTAATTTTGCACATCAAGGAAGCAGGAAACTGAATAGTTTCCAAAGTCATATATCTGTCAATCCAACTACTAGTGTGTGCACACTGAATATGTATACACCCAGGGGCCTGAGGTTAGCATGCTATATGAGCCACAAATATAAATGCCACTCAGGGAGAATAAAATCATTATTTTTAAAGGATGATAAATGAAAGCAACATAAAAAAGCCTTCATGATTTATTTTAGATATAGATTTTCCAGTTTACATAGACTGTTTATTGTCTCCCTATTGCACACATAAGACTCCCAAGATTTATAGTCATTTACATTTAGGAATGATTCATTTAAAAACAATAGAAGAAAAATGTCATTAAGTCACATTTTATGGTTTCACTTTTGTTTCTTGACATCTTTATGGTGAAAAATTACATACACAGAAAGAGTAGAATAAGGAAACCCAGTGCACATGTCCTACACCTCAACAACTTAACAATTATTATCTCATGGCAAATCTTGTTACTTACCCAACTATGTTATTTTCAAGCATATTCCAGATGTCATATAATATCTTTCATAAATAGCTAAAAGATAAGAATTATTTAAAGAATAACCATGATTATATCACATTAAAACATTAAGTATTTCTTTTTTAATACATGGGTTTCTATCTTTAAAAGTGTTCATTAGCAAATAGGGGCAGCTTTCTGAACATTTAAGAGGAATAAATAACTCAAAGTAGTATCCATGTTCATGCGATGGCATATCTGAAGGCTTTCTTAATACCATGAAATTTCAACCAAACTAACCAGGGCTCAGTTCCTCTCAGATGCATCTTCATTTTCATTGACTGGCTTGTTTGTTAAACATAAGTCACATTTACTTAGTTAGTTGTCTTTCACTGCCATATAATGTGGGGGAGGGTACTGAGTTATTTGTTCTAAAGAGTTTCCTGCCTTTTAAGTTTTGCTAATATAATCAGCTTCCCTGGTGGCTCAGGCAGTAAAGACTCTGCCTGAAATGGGATTGGTCTGGGTTCGATCACTATGTTGGGAAGATCCCCAGGAGGAGGGCATGGCAACCCACTCCAATATTCTTGCCTGGAAAATCCCCATGGACAGAGGAGCCTGGTGGGCTAGAGTCCATGGGGTTGCAAAGAGTCAAACATGACTAAGCGACTAAGCACAGCACAACACAATATAATCAGCACACCCCTGTATTTCATCTAAATTACTATTTTTCTTATTCAGATTGATTGGATTTTCATTTATTTGCAGGAATCTTTCTTCTGTGATATTGGTTACTTGCATTGGAAATTCCTTAAATTATAGGTTATCCCCCACTGGGATGTTAAAATTATGGCTGGGTTCAGTTTTGGTTAGTGGGTTCTAATTATGAAGTTCAATATTTTAATATTATATTTTTAGCTCTTTTATTTCATTATAGACTAAAATTGATATTCTAACTACTTTATTTCTTCTTTATAAATTACTGAGAGTGTATATTTTTTAAAAAATAATTTCCCTCCTTGATTATTATCCTTTGATGCATTTTACATAGGCAAACCAAGATAAGTTTTATTCATTATCTATGTTTACTCTTTTGTGATTAATGATTTGGTTTTCTAGAACCCCCCATATACGAACATTGAGGTATGTTTTTAGTGTTAGTTTGAATTCATGAATTTCAATTACTTTAATCTATTTCAGTTGTTACTAAAGGTGCACAAGTTGCCCATCTTTGGCCAGTGGCATCAGGAAGGGTAGGATTCTCCCTATTCCCACTTGATTCAGGTAATTTCTTTTGATATCTGGCCTTTGGTTTGAATCTTAAATAGTATCAACTGCCCATTATCTCCCGTAATATGTGAGGCCTAGAAAATATTCTCATATGTGAAAAGTGTCATAATTTTAAAATAAAAGATGTATACCTCTACCACTTTTGGCTATCTTTGTTGTCAAATACTTGTGAGAGTAACAGAATTAAGCTTCTTAAATAATCTGTAAAACATACTGTTCTTTACAAATAATTGACAATCAGGTAGAGAAAGAAATATCATGTTACTTGATTTTATTTATTCTTTCATGTCAGTTTTTTAAAAGTTAAGTTCCCTTATAGCGATTGTAAATGACAGCCAGTTTTGATCTTAACTCCCATGTTATCAGCACGTGTGATTGTTTATTTTCTGTATCATCATCAGTTTCTTCTTCTTGGGTTCATTTTCCACTGTCATAGAATGCTGTCATGTTGAATGTGTAAATTATACAGTTAAGTGCAATTGAATGTATTAGATGTGTTTTACCACCTCTTAAATCCCATTACCTGTCACTATTCCTTTACAAACTTTCAAACAAAGAGTTTCAGTATGTTTATTAAGAGTTCTCCTTATTCTTGAAAGAGAACACTCTTTCCTATACTATGTGAGTATTTGAAGAGCTACTATTCAGTCCCAACTTTTTTCTAGAGACCTACCTTGCTAGTTTCCTCAGTGAAAGCTGCATGACTGTATTTTATATCAAAGTGGATCATTGTGTAATATTGTGGACTCTCTCCTCTACACTTCTCTCAGAAGGATTCTCAAAGCTTCTTGCTTAGGTTTTCAGTACATTCTCAGTAGAAAGTATTTAAATTCTTGGAATGGATACACATAAATTTCCTTCCCTGAAAAAAATAGTCTCTTTATCATTCCCAAAGTAAAACTTGTAGAAACTTCTGAAACATGAGGTATATTAATAACTATTAGAAGAGGATAAAAGTAGATCTAAAGTGCCTGTACAAATCATGATTGATGAAATAGTATAACATATAGCATGTCACAAGCAAGAGAGTTCCAGAAAAACATCTATTTCTGCTTTATTGACTATGTCAAAGCCTTTGACTGTGTGGATCACAATAAACTGTGGAAAATTCTGAAAGAGATGGGAATACAGACCACCTGACCTGCCTCTTGAGAAATCTGTTTGCAGGTCAGGAAGCAACAGTTAGAACTGCACATGGAACAACAGACTGGTTCCAAATAGGAAAAGGAGTACATCAAGGCTGTATATTGTCACCCTACTTATTTAACTTCTATGCAGAGTACATCATGAGAAACCCTGGGCTGGAAGAAGCACAAGCTGGAATCAAGACTGCTGGGAGAAATATCAATAACCTCAGATATGCAGATGACACCACCCTTATGGCAGAAAGTGAAGAAGAACTAAAGAGTCTCTTGATGAAAGTGAAAGAGAAGAGTGAAAAAGTTAGCTTAAAGCTGGACATTCATCAGCTAAGATCATGGCATCCAGTCCCATCACTTCATGGCAAATAGATAGGGAAACAATGGAAACAGTTACTGACTTTTTTTTTTCTTTCCTGGGCTCCAAAATCACTGCAAATGGTGACTGCAGCCATGAAATTAAAAAACACTTACTCCTTGGAAGGAAAGTTATGACCAACCTAGACAGCATATTATAAAACAGACACATTACTTTGCTAACAAAGGTCTGTCTAGTCAAAGCTATGGTTTTCCAGCGGTCATGTATGGAATGTAAGAGTTAGACTATAAAGAAAGTTGAGCGCTGAAGAATTGATGCTTTTGAACTGTGGTGTTGGAGAAGACTCTTGAGAGTCCCTTGGACTGCAAGGAGATCCAACCAGTCCAACCTAAAGGAGATCAGTCCTAGGTGTTCGTTGGAAGGACTGATGTTGAAGCTGAAACTCCAAAGCTTTGGCCACCTGATGGGAAGAACTGACTAGTTTGAAAAGACCCTGATGCTGGGAAAGATTGAGGGCAGGAGGAGAAGGGGACAACAGAGGTTGAGATGGTTGGATGGCATTACTGAATCAGTGGTCATGGGTTTAGGTGGACTCCAGGTGTTGGTGATGGACAGTGAGACCTGGCATGTTGTGGTTCATGCAGTTGCAAAGAGTTGGACGCAACTGAGTGACTGAACTGAACCGAAATGATAGCACGTTCCAAACAGTGGTACTAATGGTTCTTAAAACTATCACTAAGAAATAACAAAATTTTACTTCTGAACTGTGTAAACTATATTATGGAAGAATACATACTACTCAGATAATGACACAAATTATTATTCCTGGGAAGGGAAGTTTTAAAAATATTTGTGGGAAAAATTAAGAGATGAAAGAGAAAGGGTATTGCTTTCAGAATTGTTTTCCTCTAGAAACGAGGATTTCCTAAGTAGTACTAAGTATGATGGACAAACTATCAGGAGTAATTACACTCAATGACCTTGGATAGGGTATTGGAATTTATTCATCCTTCAGAGTTTCCTGAGTCCACATAGCATTTGTGACAGTTCAAAATTAACATGTGAACAAGACTAAAGATGAGAATATTCACTCAGATATTATACATAGAAAAATAAATCTGCCTCACTTATTTCCATTCATAAGATAGAATTTTTTGGCATTAGAAACAAAATGCTAAGCTGTTCTGGTGTTCATTTGACATAAACACTGTAATAACATGATAAAGAGTCACACTCATAGACAATTATTATAAAGGGCCTGTGTGATTATCCTCAGTGAACAATTGTAAGCCTGTCATGTAAAATATAGGAAATCGCTTAATTTGTGTTTAAAATAACAGCTCTAATATTCAAATAATCTATTAGGACTTGACAGCCCTATACATTTACAGTCTTGAATGGAAATGCATGTAAAAAGCATAGAAGACAATTAAAAAGAACATTTTATTCTTTAGGAAAAGAAAATTCAATCACCAGTGCCATTTAAAATGCTTTAAATAATACCTAATGATGGTAGTTTTTTTTTGAATCAATGTTTCATTTGTTAAATTGGTAAATTGGGTCTATGTGTATGTGGAAGTGTTATCAGTGCCTTTTATAAGGTGGTCAAATAGGAGACAGACAAATAATTGATTCTCAGGTAAATAAAGCTTATTTTTAGCTCTTTGAGATCTGAAAAACTTAGAATCATGTAGGAAACCTTCAAATAACTAGGTGTTACAAATATGAGAGAAAATATTTTGAACTCTTCTATTGCTGTTCAGTTGATAAGTTGTGTCTGCCTCTTTGTGACCCCATGGACTGCAGCTCACCTGGCTTCCCTGTCCTTCACTATCTCCCAGAGTTTGCTTGAACTCATGTCCATTGAGTCAATGATGCTATCCAACCATCTCATCCTTTATCATCCACTTCTCCTCCTGCCCTTGGGTCTTTCCTAGCCTGAGGATCTTTTCTAGTGAGTCAGCACTTTGCATCAGATAGCCAAAGTATTGGAGCTTCAGCTTCAGCATCAGTCCTTCCAATGAATATTCAGGATTGATTCCCTTTAAGATTAACTGGTTTGATCTACTTGCTGGCCAAAAAACTCTCAAGAGTCTCTTCAATGCTCAATATTCTTTATGGTCCAACTCACATGTCTATATATGATGCCTGGAAGAGCCATAATTTTGATGATATGGACCTTTGTCGGCAGTGATGTCTCTGCATTTTAATACGCTATTTCTCATAGGTTTTCTTTCAAGGGGTAAGGATATGTTAATTTCATGGCTGAAGACACTGTCCACACTAATTTTGGAGCCCAAGAAAATAAAATCTATCTCTGTTTCTATTTTTTCCCCTTCTATTTGCCATGATGTGATGGGACTGAATGCCATGATCATAGTTCTTTGCACATTGAGTTTTAAAGGCAGCTTTTTCACTCTCTTCTTTCACCCTTATCAAGAGGCTCTTTAGTTCATCTCTTTCTGCCATTAGAATGGTACTATCTGCATATCTGAGGCTGTTGATGCTTCTCCCAGCAATCTTGATTCCAGCTTGTGAGTTATCCAGCCTGGCATTTCACATGATGTACTCTGCATATAAATTAAATAAGTAGGGTGACAATATACAGCATTGATGTACTCCTTTTCCGATTCTGAACCAGTCTGTTGATCCATGTCTGGATATAACTCTTGCTTCTTGACCTGCATACATGTTTCTCAGGAAGCAGGTAAGGTTGTCTGCTAATCCCATCTCTTTAAGAATTTTCCATAGTTTGTGTGATCCACACAGTAAAAGACTTGATTGAGCATAGTCAAGGAAACATAAGTAGGTGGTTTTTTGGAACTTCTTTGCTTTTTCTATGATCTATTGGATATTGGCAATTTGATCTCTGGTTTCTCTGCCTTTTCTAAACTCAGCTTATACAACTAGAAGTTCTTGTTTCATGTACTGCTGAAGCTTAGGTTGAAGGATTTTGAGCTTTACCTTGCTGTGTATGCTTAGTCACTCAGTTGTGTCCAACATTTTGTGACCCCATGAACTGTAGCCCTCCAGGGTCCTCTGTCCATGAGGATTCTTCAGGGGAGAATACTGAGTGGGTTGCCATGCCCTCCTCCAAGTGATCTTCCCAACCCAGGGATCCAACCCAGGTTTCCAGCATTGCAGGTGGATTCTTTACCATCTGAGCCACCAGGGAAGCCCAAGAATACTGGAGTGGGTAGCCAAACCCAGGTGTAACTCATTGCAGGCAGATTCTATACTGTCTGAGCTACCTTGCTAGCATATGAAATAAGTGCAATTGTATGTATTTTGAATGTACAACATTCTTTGACATTGCCCTTCTTTGAGATAGGAATAAAAGCTGACCTTGTCCAGTCCTTTGGCCACTGCTGTGTTTTTCAAATTTGCTGGCATATTGACTGCAGCACTTCAATAGCATCATCTTCTAGGATTTGAAATAGTTCAGGTGGAATTCCATCACCTCCACTAGCTTTGCTCATAGTAATATTTAGCCCACTTGACTTCACACTCCAGAATGCCTAGCTTGAGGTAAGTGATAATACCGTCATGGTTATCTGGGTCATTAAGACCTTTTTTGTATGATTCTTCTGTGTATTCATGCCTCCTCTTCTTAATCTCTTCTGCTTCTGTTAGGTCCTTACTGTTTCTATCCTTTGTTGTGCCCGTCATGCATGAAATGGTTCCTTGATTTCTCCAGTTTTCTTGAAGAAATCTCTAGTCTTTCTCATTCTATTGTTTTCCTCTATTTCATTGCATTGTTCACTTTGAAGGTTTTCTGCTATTCTCTGGAATTCTGCATTCAGTTGGATGTAATATACTATTAAGAAATGCTTAATCGCTGAAATAGTACGTTTGTAAATTTCTAAGAAGATTTGATGTTTTTAATCAAGAGTTTTAAATTCTACTTAGAACATTTGAGATATCTGATATACAATGAAAAGAAAAGCAATGTGAATCAGTGAAATAGCAGTTAATAATGTGTATTATGAAGTACCCACATCAGAGTCTGTGTTGTTATAACAAAACAGATAACTGCCACAATAATAAATGTTGGAAAGATATTAGACAACCATTTACCTATCTGCATTTTGTATAGAAAAACATTAATTCTTGGGTGGCCTTGAAGCTTAAAGTCTTTAAAATATTCCATATTTTAAATTTAATTTTGTATTTAAGAAATTTATGTTGTATCCTATTATTGTGTGCAAATCCCTCCCTTCTTTTGCGATATTTACTTTGTTTATAGCTTCCTTGTCACTGAGAGATAAAGTTAAATAAACATGAGTACATTTGGGGGGATAACCCAAGTCTAACGTAGTAATCTCTCAGTTTGATCCCTTGACATGCTGATATTTTCTTTTTTTTTTTTTTTGATTTTTTTTTGATATTTTCTTAATAATTGTTTCTTATTTCCCCAAACACCTTGTCATTTTTTCATAGAATTAATGCTCTATGTATACAAATGGCTTTCATATTTTTTTGATTCCAAAACCCCCTTACACAGAAAATTATTGAGGATCCAAAAGAGCCTTTGCTTATGTGGATTATATCTATTGCTATCACCCTAGCTGTTGTTCAGTCACTCAGTCATGTTCGACTCTTTGCGACCCCATAGACTGCAGCATGCCAGGCTTCCCTGTCCTTTACCATCACCTGGAGTTTGCTCAAACTCATGTCCATTGAGTAATGCCATTTGACCATCTCATCCTCTCCCATCCCCTTCTCCTCCTGCCCTCAATCTTTCCCAGCATCAGGATCTTTTCCAATGAGTCAGCTCTTTGCATTGGGTGGCCAAAGTATTGGAGCTTCAGTTTCAGCATCAGTCCTTTAATGAATATTTATGGTTGATTTCCTTTAGGATTGATCCTATTAGAAACTAAAACGGAAATTTTTAACAGAAGAATGTACAAATACATATTTCACTAGATATCAGAATCAACAGTATCATCACAGCATGTGTAGTCTCTAGAAATATGTAGAAGTCTCTACCATATTTCATGGTAAGCATCAGAAAATGAGAGGAAAATATAATAATATTAATGGAATAGGTGTAATCTCAAATTACATGAAATGTCTTGTAGACTTCAGGGGTCCCTATACCACGTTTTAAGAACTATTCATGCCGTATTTATTTTACTTGTCTCTCCTCTGTTCGATGATTATTGTTTCCATAGAGCATGTATTATTTAAATTTACATTTACAGAATGTAGTGAAGGACTTATTCATGATACATGCTTAATCAATTATTTTTTTGGATTAATAAATGAATTTTCCATATGAGTGAATTGCAAAATAATTTCACAGATTATTTCTTAGGATAACTATATAGCTAAATTTTAAAAATATACTTCTCTCTCTATATATGTATATGAATAACAGTTCTCTACTATATATATATATAGTTGTGTATATATACATATATAGATAGCTGTAATTTTGTCCACAGAGATCTATGGTTGTCTAAGTTCAGGTGGTTTTGGAGATCCCTGATTACCATCACCTCAAGAGGCAGAGCCTTTCAGTAATGAGCATAGCAGCTATTTCTCTGCAATGCTTGGGGAACACAAATTTTTTGTTTGTTTGTTTGTTTAATGAGGCTTTAATTAGCCTTTGACTGTGTGGATGACAATAAACTTTGGAAAATACTGAGAGATGGGAATACCAGACCACCTGACCTGCCTCTTGAGAAATCTGTATGCAGGTCAGGAAGCAACCATTAGAACTGGACATGGAACAACAGACTGGTTCCAAATAGGAAAACAAGTGCATCAAGGCTGTATATTGTCACCCCACTTATTTAACTTATATGCAGAGTCCATCATGAGAAACACTGGACTGGAAGAAACGCAAGCTGGAATCAAGATTGCTGGGAGAAATATCAGTAACCTCAGAAATGCAGATGACACCACCCTTATGGCAGAAAGTGGAGAGGAACTAAAAGCCTCTTGATGAAAGTGAAAGAGGAGAGTGAAAAACTTGGCTTAAAGCACAACATTCAGAAAATGAAGATCATGGCATCCGGCCCCATCACTTTATGGGAAATAGATGGAGAAACAGTGGAAACAGTGTCAGACTTTATTTTGGGGGGCTCCAAATCACTGCAGATGGTGACTGCAGCCATGAAATTAAAAGACACTTACTCCTTGGAAGAAAAGTTATGACCAACCTAGATAGCATATTCAAAAGCAGAGACATTACCTTGCCGACTAAGGTCCATCTAGTCAAGGCTATGGTTTTTCCTGTGGTCATGTATGGATGTGAAAGTTGGACTGTGAAGAAGGCTGAGCGCTGAAGAATTGATGCTTTTGAACTGTGGTGTTGGAGAAGACTCTTGAGAGTCCCTTGGACTGCAAAGAGATTCAACCAGTCCATTCTGAAGGAGATTAGCCCTGGGATTTCTTTGGAAAGAATGATGCTAAAGCTAAAACTCCAGTATTTTGGCCACCTCATGCGAAGAGTTGACTCATTGGAAAAGACTCTGATGCTGAGAGGGATTGGGGGCAGGAGGAGAAGGGGAAGACAGAGGTTGAGATGGCTGGATGGCATCACTGACTCGATGGACGTGAGTCTGAGTGAACTCCGGGAGTTGGTGATGGACAGGGAAGCCTGGAGTGCTGCGATTCATAGGGTCGCAAAGAGACGGGCACGACTGAGCGACTGAACTGAACTGAATCCTAGCTTCTTCCAGGCCTAGTCTAATTGGCTTATGTTGCAGTCATGTCCTGTAAACATTAGTTTTCTACCAGGACCATGAAGAAAGGCAAAGTTCTCCCCTAACTCTGTCACCTCCTCTACTTTATCCCGAGTATTTATTTCCTATCTCTTCCATGTCTGTGATTTTCATTAGGACATCCTTCAATATAAACTATTCTTAGATGTTACCTTGAGGAACTGCAAAGAAAAACAGTTGATTTGTGAGAATTAGACATGTTCTATGCAATCCATATCATAGTGATGTCTGAGCATAACACAAATTTGACACAAATTTAATAAAGGCAGTAAAGTTTCCTCTTAGGAAATATTTACCAGTCATTACTCTGTTTCAATCTTGACATGAAGTGTCAAATAAAATAGCAATTGCCACCTTATTTCCCACCATAGTTGTGTTCAGTTCAGTTCAGTCACTCAGTCATGTCCGACTCTGCAATCCCATGAATAGCAGGACACCAGGCTTCCCTGTCTATCACCAACGCCAGGAGTTCACTCAAACTCATGTCCATCGAGTGTGTGATGCCATCCAGCCATCTCATCCTCTGTCGACCCTTCTCCTCCCAGCATCAGAGTCTTTTCCAGTGAGTCACCTCTTCGCATGAGGTGGCCAAAGTACAGGAGTTTCAGCTTTAGCATCATTCCCTCCAAAGAATATCCAGAGCTGATCTCCTTCAGAATGGACTGGTTGGATCTCCTTGCAGTCCAAGGGACTCTCAAGAGTCTTCTCCAACATCACAGTTCAAAAGCATCAATTCTTCAGCACTCAGCTTTCTTCACAGTCCAAATAGCACATCCATACATGACTACTGGAAAATCAATAGCCTTGACTAGATGGACCTTAGTTGGCAAAATAATGTCTCTGCTTTTGAATATACTGTCTAGGTTGGTCATAACTTTTCTTCCAAGGAGTAAATGTCTTTTAATTTCATGGCTTCAGTCACCATCTGCAGTGATTTTGGAGCCCCCAAAAATAAAGTCTGACACTGTTTCCACTGTTTCCTCATCTATTTCCCATGAAGTGATGGGGCCAGATACCATGATCTTCATTTTCTGAATGTTGAGCTTTAAGCCAACTTTTTCACTCTCCTCTTTCACTTTCATCAAGAGACTTTTTAGTTCCTCTTCTCTTTCTGCCACAAGGGTGGTGTCATCTGCATATCTGAAGTTCTTGATATTTCTCTCAATCTTGATTGCAGCTTGTGCTTCTTCCAGCCAAGCGTTTCTCATGATATATTCTGCATATAAGTTAAATAAGCAGGATGACACTATACAGTCTTGACATACTCCTTTTCCTATTTGGAACCAGTCTGTTGTTCCATGTCTAGTTCTAACTGTTGCTTCCTGAAATGCATACAGGTTTCTCAAGGAGCAGGTCAGGTATTCCCATCTCTTTCAGAATTTTCCACAGTTTATTGTGATCCACACAGTCAAAGGCTTTGGCATAGTCAATAAAGCAGAAATAGATATTTTTCTGGAACTCTCTTGCTTTTTCCATGATCCAGCAGATGTTTGCAATTTGATCTCTGGTTCCTCTGCCTTTTCTAAAACCAGTTTGAACATCTGGAAATTCACGGTTCATGTATTGCTGAAGCCTGGCTTGGAGAATTTTGAGCATTACTTTACTAGCATGTGAGATGAGTGCAATTGTGCTGTTGTTTGAGCATTCTTTGGCATTGCCTTTCTTTGGGACTGGAATGAAAACTGACCTTTTCCAGTCCTGTGACCACTGCTGAGTTTTCCAAATGTGCTGGCATATTGAATGCAGCTCTTTCACAGCATCATCTTTGAGGATTTGAAATAGCTCAAGTGAAAATCCATCACCTCCACTAGCTTTGTTCATAGTGATGCTTCCTAAGGCCTACTTGACTTCACATTCCAGGATGTCTGGCTCTAGGTGAGTGATCACACCATTGTGATTATCTGGGTCATGAAGATGATTTTTATACAGTTCTTCTGTGTATTCTTGCCACCTCTTCTTAATATCTTCTGCTTCTGTTAGGTCCATACCATTTCTGTCCTTTTTCAGGCCCATCTTTGCATGAAATGTTCCCTTGGTATCTCTAATTATCTTGAAGAGATCTCTAGTCTTTCCCATTCTGCTGCTTTCCTCTATTTCTTTGCATTGATCACTGAGGAAGGCTTTCTTATTTCTCCTTTCTATTCTTCGGAACTGTGCATTTCGATGCTTATATCTTTCCTTTTCTCCTTTGCTTTTCACTTCTCTTCTTTTCACAGCTATTTGTAAGGCCTCCCCAGACAGCCATTTTGCTTTTTTGCATTTCTTTTCCATGGGGATGGTCTTGATCCCTGTCTCCTGTACAATGTCATGAACCTCTGTCCATAGTTTATCAGGCACTCTATCTAATCAGATCTAGTCCCTTAAATCTATTTCTCACTTTCACTGTATAATCATAAGTGATCTGATTTAGGTCATACCTGAGTGGTCTAGTGGTTTTCCGTACTTTCTTCAATTTAAGTCTGATTTTGGCAATAAGGAATTCATGAACTGAGCCACAGTCAGCTCCTGGTCCTGTTTTTGTTAACTGTATAGAGCTTCTCCATCTTTGGCTGCAAAGAATATAATCAATCTGATTTCGGTGTTGACCATCTGGTGATGTCCATGTGTAGAATCTTCTTTTATGTTTTGGAAGAGGGTGTTTGCTATGACCAGTGCGTTCTCTTGACAAAACTCTGTTAGTCTTTGCCCTGCTTCATTCCAAGGCCAAATTTGCCTGTTACTGCAGGTGTTTCTTGACTTCCTACTTTTGCATTCCAATCCCCTATAATGAAAAGGACATCTTTTTTGTTATTGTTGTTAGCAAACCCTAAATTAGTTTGTTAGCAATCCTTATAACTTACTAGGGAGTAAAACAATCTTGAAGTGAGAAAAGTTGACACTCAAAAGCCTGCTTTAATCCAGGGAATATGATTAAGTTTAACCTAAAAGATGAAATTAAACAGTACAGTTTATTTTTATCCTTTCTTCATTTTTTTACATATACCATGTATATAAAAAGTGCACAAATTCAATATTTACAATTTAGTGATTTTTTATTGGGGGAATACTCCTGTAACAATGTGATGTTCAACACACCAGGAACCACTTTAATGCCTGCCTGTTGGTGCTTCCTCTTTTTCCCATAAAACTAACAGCTTTCCTGATTTCCATGGAAATCAGTTCTTTTGTTTTTTTCATTTACAAGCTAAATATGGAACCCTAAAAATACATTTAAGATTGCCTTTTTGTTTTTAACTTTCCATAATATAAGTGCAGAGAAAATATTATTTTGTTCTGATTTTTCTGTAATGCCCACATATTTGTGAATTTGTGAATTCACTTGTTGTGAATTATTCAGGTTCTTAAATTTATATTGATATGTATCTTTCAGTTATATCCATTCTACTTCTAGTGATCATTTGGGTTTTTTTCAGTTCGGGATTATTATGAATTGTACTGCCATGATCATTCTGCTATATTGTTCTAGGTGTCCGTGAACATGTCATGTAGGATATATATACTTTGGAGTAGAATTACTGAGTCATAGATAATGCATATATCCAAATTTCCTGAGTAATGATTGACTGTTTCCTGCAGTAGTTGCAATAAAGTACCCATGGATCTCAAATGAAACCTTGAGTTGCTCCATATAACTGTCAAAATTGGTACTAAAAGACAATTTTAGCTCTTCTAGTGTGTGTGTGAAAGTGAAAGTCAAGCCACTCAGTCGTGTCCAACTCTTTGTAACCTCATGGCCTGTAGCCTACCAGGCTCCTCTGTCCATGGGATTTTCCAGGCAGTAGTACTAGAGTGGATTGCCATTTCCTTCTCCAGGGGATCTTCCCAACCCAGGGATTGAACCCAGGTCTCCCGCATTGTAGACAGACACTTTACCATCTGAGACACCAGGGAAGTCCTAGTGTGTGTGTAGTAATACTTAATAATGGCTTTTATTTTGTTATTAATAAGTCAGAGCATTTTCATGTAGCTTTTGAAAATTCAGACATTATAACTGTATTGTGCTGCAAGACATAGATATGTCTAGTTTCATCCATCTCATCAGAACTGGATTTTTCCAACAGGTCTCTCCAGCATTGATCGCAGCCATTCTGACTAAAGTTGCAGGATATAAAATCAACACAGAATAAAAATACTTAGGAATATATCTACCAGTGAAAAGAAAAATCAAAGAGACACTAATAGATGGAGAAATATACCATGTTCATGGATTGGAAGAATCAATATAGTGAAATGAGTATACTACCCAAAGCAATTTACAAATTCAATGCAATCCCTATCAAGCTACCAGCCACATTTTCACAGAACTAGAACAAATAATTTCAAGATTTGTATTGTGCTTTTTCAATCAGCCTGATTATTTTCTTCTTCTTCTTCTTTTTTAATGATTTCAAGAATTTTAAATGTTCTCTTGAAACAAGATATTTTCCAGTTACATGTCTTACAGATCTTGAACTTCATGGGTTGCTTTTTAAGTCTCTTATGTGTCATTAAAAGAATAGGATACTTAAATTTAACAGAATTCTTTATGGTTAGTATTTTTTTCTTGAACTGTTTAAAGATTCTTTTCCTGACCTAAGGTGAAAAATACATTATCTTAGTATAACTTATAAAATCTTTTTTGCTTTGCACTTTACATTCAAATGTAAAATCTATTTAGAGTTTTGTTCATAGTTTTAATAGGGGTTATTTCATTTTTTACCACTTTGGATATGCTATTGACTTAACATACCTTTTAAAAATTATAATTTATTTGTCTACAGGACAAACCTTCCCTATATCAATGCCTTTTTGTGATGTGGCTCTGATTCAGAGAACTCTGTTTTCTTCAATCTTTTCATGATGTCTATTTCTAGATAACTGAGGCATTTATATAGGTATTGTTAGCATTTAATTGTTTTATATATATGCAGAATACTTGTATACTTGATAAAGCAAACATCCTACATTATTTTTATTTTTAAAGAGTTTCTTGACTATTCTTGTCCCATTACATTTTCATAAACTTTAGTATTGTCTATTTCCAGAAACTGTTGTGTTGGAAATATTATTGAGGTTTTTTTTTAATCCAAATATCATTATATATGATATAACTATAATGCTGCATGTTCCAAATCCGTAAGAATGATAGATCTTTGCATTTATTCAGGTCTTCTTTACTTTCCATCAATAAGGATTCTTAGTTTTATAAATGGAAAACTGGATCATGGACATTGATCATCTCTTACTAGAATTCTTCCCACACATTTGAAATATACGATAGTAAACAGTGTCTTTCAATATTTTTGTTTATAACTGTTGTCCTGATAGGATTACAATTTTTGTCTATTGCTATAACCAACTTTCTAAATGTACTTTTCAGTAGATTATTTTGGGTTTTCTGTATGTATCAACAGACTACATACAACCAATAATTTTCTTTTTCTACCAATTTTACATTCCTAAATTATTGTCCTTCCTTCCTTCACAAGGTAGGATCCCCAGTCAATGTTGGCTAAAAGTAATGATAACAGAGATTTTCTGCAATCCCAAATGCAAAAGAGAAACTATTCAATATTTTATCATGTATGCTAGTAATTTTGTAAATAGCTGTGTAAGATTAAAATTGTTTCCTCCTAAATCTAGTTTGTAATATTTTAAAAAATTCAAGTAGTAATTAATTGTATCAAATCTTTTTGTTTTCTCTAAATGTTTGGATTATATTTTCTTTTTTTTTTTTTTGTCATTATGGTAAAACTGTCAATCTGTATTAAAATCCTAAACTTAAACTCCTGAATACAGTCACCTTGCTTGAGATATACGATGCATATGCATCTGACTCAGTGGAATTGGTTTGATACTTTTTGTTTATAATCTTTGCATCTATGTTCATGAGAAAGATCAACTGGCAAATAACCTGATTTTCATTAACTCTTAGTATCAAGTTTATACTGGCTTAATAAATGTAGGAGTACTTCTTTTTAAAGTATGCCGAAAGAATTGTATATGGTTAGTGTTTTTTTTTTTTTACTTAATTGTGTATTTTTTTTACTTAATTGTTTGTTATAATTCAACCATATTAGTATATAGACTTCAAATTACTTTGAGGGGAGAAGATTTCTATACTTAAGATTTTTAATAGTTAAACAAAATAGGGTTTTTTTTTCAATTTGAGATTATATTTCTATGAATTCCTCTGTCATTTAAAGTTTTAAATTAACTAGCAAAAATTTCCTCATAAGTTCTTATCTTTAAACGTGTTATTTCTGTAGTGATAGTCTCACTTTCAGTTGTGGTAAAAATGTGCTTTTTTTCTTTACCTTGAGTCCAACCAAAAGCTTATTTTGCTCTAATCTCTTTAAAATTTCTCTTTCCTAATTTTTATAATATCTCTCTTCTTGATCTCTGTTAGAAATGTGGTAGGTTTTCTCATTTTATTGGCCAGACCTTTATATCATGTTGCATTCTGTATAATAAGTCTGGATTTATTCTCCAATTAACTATTTCTTTAATTAAAATATGTCATTTAAGATGTGTTAAATTTATTACTTTTTATTTCTAGAAATGTTCAATTTTCAAATGAAATTTCTGTATAATTTCTTACTTTCTTTTGATATTGATATGTATATATAATATCATGGTATATAATTTACTGTATGTTTGTGTTTGGTCTGTCACATCTGACTTTTTGCTAGCCCATGGACATGGACTACAGCTTGCCAGGCTCCTCACCATGGGATTTCCCACTCAAGGATACTAGATTGGGTTGCCATTTCATTCTCCAAGGGATCTTTCCAACCCATTTATTGAACCGACTATTCTTACATCTCCTGCATTAGCAGGTGCTTTCTTTACCACTAGTGCAACCTGAGAAGCCCCCGTATGATTTGATGTGTAATATAAAACATTATTTTCTAAATTATGTTTTTTATAATTCCAGGATTTGAAGTCTCTGGAAATCTGAGTTTTTGTTTTGTTTTGTTTTTTCTTATGTTGTTGTTCTGGCTCTCACTATAGTGTTTTGGTCCTCGTGTCCTTAGAGATTGTTTAACCATGAATTGCTAACTTTTCTTAGAACTTGAACTCCTTCACCAGTACTAAAGTTGTCCCAGTCCAGAGAGGAATCGTGATACTTTTTGCAAGGTGCACATGGGCATAATGACTCCTAGCCACTACAGCTTAGATTCTCTTCTTAAAAATGCTCAGACAATACTGATAATAAGAAATTCACTTGGAAACCTATGTGATTGTCAGGATACAATTGTAGTTTCTCAGTGAAGAAACTATTTCTCCTCTTACACGTGCTCAGTTTGATGAAAGCAACCTTAAAAGTTTTCTTGATATTTGTTATTCTACAATTTTGCCAAAATACATCTAGTTGCATATTTTGCTTTTATTTCTCTTTACCAGGACTCAAGTGTCTTGAGTCTGGAAACTCATGCATTTGCTTAAGCAATTTTATAAAATATTATAGTTTCAGATATTTTCTTTCCTCATTTTTAAAATACAATTTACTTAGGTTTTCTAAATTTGCCTTTTCAAAAACAAATAATAAAAAATAAATTTGCCTTTTCTTTCCTCTTTCATATTGTATGTGTATATGTGCGCGCGCGTGTGTGTGTGTGTGTGTATAAATATATATTTAACGTTGAATTCTGGGTGTCTTCCTCATTTCTAATCTGCTCTTTGGCTTATCCATGCAGATTTTCATCTTTATCACCATTTCCAGATTTCTAAGCATTCTTTTCTTTAAAATCTTATTTTTTCTGTTTCCAAAATGAACTACATTTTATTGAACTTCTATATTATTTTTTCTTATTTGAACGCATTTAATTTGTTTTCTCTATCAGATTATTGTTTCTAGTTACTAGGATGTTCCTCCTTTTACAGTTTAGGCTCATTGATATTGCCCCATATGTGTTTTAATTGTGAACCTGCAATTCTTCAAGAGCAAATTTTCTTGTATAGGTGAGTGACTACATTATAAAAATGTCAGAGTAGTTTTTATTTTGCTCCATCGGGGCAGGGAATTCAATGGTCCTTGTCCAATTGTTATTTTATGTTCGCAATTTGAAGCTCCTGTTGCTACTCTATATGTATACTTACTACAGGTCAGTGCTTCTGATTCTTCACTCAAGACTTTATATATACTAAAATTACTTCCTACCATTATCAGCTAGTGAGTCAAATCTTCACCCCTCTTATTTTCACAGAAAGAATAATTTTTAGAAGTCGCTAGCCTAGTTCCAGTTACCATGCTTTTTATAATCCAGAAGACATCTCTCCAGTTTCCTCATGGGTTCTGGAGATCAACTCCTTCTGCTTTCACTCTGATATAAAGGTTTCTCTACCCCTTTCCTCCTTTCTTTGATTACACTTTCTACTTTTAACAACAGAATTTTCTGTTCTTTTAAGCTGGACTTTACATATGAAAAATTTCTTATTGCTATATTTTAACTACCCTTTCTGGGTGGCTGTACTAGGAGAGAGGTCTGTCCAAAACAGCTTGTTCAGCTTTTCATGTTGGAGCACTAGAGTTTTAAATTGCGAAGAGCTTAAATCTGCAATTACTGAAAACTTTCTTAAAAGTTCATTATTGATTAAAATCTCATTGATAAGAAATAATCTTAAGGAGAGCAAACAAACACTACTGAATCTTGTATATCCTAGGCCGTTAAAATATTCAAAAGGGTAAGGTTTAAATACACATAGGGAAGAAAATTGCTACTACAGGGGGAAAATACCTATATTCATTTCTTTGATACGGAAAATAATAATACATTTGTGGTTGAAGGGAAACATTAGCTGAACTAAAATGTGAAGTTCTGTGACATATTTTTATTCCAAGGATTTACTTGAAAATTAGGTTGTCTAATACCAAAATAATATTTTCAAATGTATATTGCCATGGGATTTGGTTATAGATGTAGTATTGAGTTTGTAGAACAGAATAGCCTAAGAACACAGTGGACTTGAAGAATTGAAAGGGGAAGATGGAAAAAAGAACATTTTTAAAAGACAATAAGAATGTACTATTACAGTATTTAAGATTTTTGAATCATTCCTTTGTGGCTGGTACACTTAAATGATTTCTGTATATTAACATATTTAATTATGAGGCAAACCCTCACAGAGAGTTTAAAATGTTGCTACTTTACCCATAATTAAATTACAATTCAGTTTCCTTCTCTCCTTCCACCTGCCCAGGTACCCAGCTAGTTGGTGGGGGGAGGGGTGGAATTAAGTTCTTGGTAGCAGTGATTGTGAGTAGATATTCATGCCATGAGCTAAACTAGGTTAGTTTGGAAGAAGGATTGGCTTATATAGGTAAAGAGGATCCATAATATTTAGAAAAGGAGACTTAAATGTTAGTGGGATTTATAAGGTTGAGTCCAGTGCTTGGGGAAAAGCTTGGTATGAGAACTATAATTATATGAATAATAATCAGAACAATATAAGCCACAAATTTCTTGATTATATTGCAGATGCTATGCAAAGAAATTTAATGCCAACATGTTCTTATTTTAAATTTACAAATGACATTATGAAGAGCATATTATTGTCCCTATATTAGAGAAGAGGAAACTGAACCTTAGAGACAGGTGTAATTTGCTCAAAGAACAGGGCCAAGAATTAGAAAAGGGAGTTATAATAATCTGTACTAGATTCCAAAGTATGCTTTTAGTCCCTTCATCTAATCTTCCTCCATTTATATAGATCAAAACAAGCATAGACTCAGACAAGCCTGTAAAAAGTTCATACGTGATAGACTTTTTAAAAAGTTAATAGGAAGCAATAAGAATTTTGATAAATGTTCTTAATTTTCTGCAGCTGTAAGTTCACTTCAACAAGTGATTCCAGTGGGTTTGAGAACAGATACTCTGGTTGGTATTTAGTTTTAAGGTTCTGCTAATCACCTGAAACAATATTATTATTTAGAGCTGCATATTTCTTTGTGTATTAGATCTAACTGTTTAAAAATACAGAAAGTGGAATTCTCTGTCAAGCATATATTGTTACAGAGAACACGTTTAGATCTAATTTTTGTGTGACTCCTATTGAATGGATCATTTAGTATTTCTGTAGAAAGACTGCAGAGTTCATTACTACTGTAAAGTCCTGAATATGTGAGTCTAGACTTTTTACCTTTGCACAGATGAATGTAATCAGAAACATAGAAAGAAAGTGAAAGTGAAATTGCTTAGTCGTGTCCGACTCTTTGCGACCCCATGGACTGTACCCTACCAGGCTCCTCTGTCCATGGGATTTTCCAGGCAATAGTCCTAGAGTGGATTGCCATTTCCTTCTCCAGGGGATCTTCCCAACCCAGGGATCGAACCCGGGTCTCATGCATTGGAGACAGACACTTTCAGTTCAGTTCAGTTCAGTTCAGTCGCTCAGTCTTGTCCGACTCTTTGTGACCCCATGAATCGCAGCACACCAGGCCTCCCTGTCCACACCAACTCCCAGAGTTCACTCAGACTCACGTCCATCGAGTCCGTGATGCCATCCAGCCGTCTCATCCTCTGTCCGTCCCCTTCTCCTCCTGCCCCCAATCCCTCCCAGCATCGAAGTCTTTTCCAATGAGTCAAGTCTTTTCCAATGAGTCAACTCTTCGCATAAGGTGGCCAAAGTACTGGAGTTTCAGCTTTAGCATTATTCCTTCCAAAGAAATCCCAGGGCTGATCTCCTTCAGAATGGATTGGTTGGATCTCCTTGCAGTCCAAGGGACTCTCAAGAGTCTTCTCCAACACCACAGTTCAAAAGCATCCATTCTTTGGCGCTCAGCCTTCTTCACAGTCCAACTCTCACATCCATACATGACCACTGGAAAAACCATATCCTTGACTAGACCGATCTTTGTTGGCAAAGTAATGTCTCTGCTTTTGAATATGCTATCTAGGTTGGTCATAACTTTTCTTCCAAGGAGTAAGCGTCTTTTAATTTCATGGCTGCAGTCACCATCTGCATTCTGCACATAAGTTAAATAAGCAGGGTGACAATATACAGCCTTGACGTATTCCTTTTCCTATTTGGAACCAGTCCGTTGTTCCATGTCCAGTTCTAACTGTTGCTTCCTGACCTGCATACAGATTTCTCAAGAGGCAGGTCAGGTGGTCTGTATTCCCATCTCTCTCAGAATTTTCCACAGTTTATTGTGATCCACACAGTCAAAGTCTTTGGCATAGTCAATAAAGCAGAAATCTTTGAAAATACTTTTTACTAAGGTTTCCTCTTGTATAGCATGTGAATTAATATCTAACAGCTTTTAAATTGCTTCCTGGTGGTTCAGTGGCTAAAAATAATAATAATAATAGTAATTCTCCTGCCAAGCTGGAGGTTCAGGATTGATCTCTGGATCAAGAAGATCTTGTCTGGGATATCCCATGGATAGCAAAGCCTAGCAGGCTATAGTATATGAAGTCCCAAAGGCTTGGACATGACTTAGCAACTGAACAAGAAGAACAGTTTGAAATTCTAATAAATTTTACTACTTTTCCTGATTTTATCATGTTAAACACATTTATAAAAATTTTGCAAAACTCTTGAACTTCTCCATAAATAGACTATTTTATAACATAATCTAAGAAAATGGCAAGTCCTAGTTGTGGGTTGGCTAGCTTTAGAAATCCAGGAATAATCATATATTATCCTACATTATTATCTACTTTTATAGGAAAATATTATGTATTTTACAAATAATGATGCATATTAATATTATGTAGTCTTAGCCTAAAAATTAGACTCCTATTTCTTTCTGGTCTTTAAATAGAAGACATCTGATATGATTATAAATAAACAAAATATATTGGTGCATCAATTTAACGAATCACTGGGTATTCATAGAGGAAGTTTCTTGATTCTTGATATTTTAGCCAATGGCTTTAATTAATTGGAAAACAATATTTAGCAGTACAATAACTTTACTCTGAATGTCATCATTGTGGAAAAGGCTAAAGAATAATTTTAATATAGAAATTCACTTCCAAATTTTCTGAAAATTTTTAAGAGGTACATTATGGAAACTCAATAAACTCGAATGTGGAAAAACATAACTGAGCTATTTAAGATAAGATTCTATGAGGGGACAGTGAGATTAAACTTCCTGTGGTGTTTTTAAAAAAAGCTAAACAGTTTTCAATAAATGTAACATTGAGGTTTTAATCTGTTTGTAGTGACTATCTATAATAAAAATTATAGATACTTGAGATTTTCTCCTTCCCTTGGGGGACACTTAAATACAGAAAATGACTGAAGTCATAATGGCAAAGCCAGGAAACAAATGAAAGGAAAAAAATAACTATTTACTCTATTAACCCAAAAATCAGTTACCTGGAATTTTTCATATTGTAGTGAGGGCTAGAGTTTAAGGGATATTCTGTCTATATCTCAGGTATCTTCTCTTGCCAATTGTTGTTTCCTTCTTCCTCACCAGTTTGTCCTCTATCCCACCAGAAAATGCTAAATTAGATCTATAATAGACAAAAATGTATAAAAGGAAAGGAAGCTGTAATATATAAGATCTCAGAAACAGGAGTTTCCTGGGGAGAGCATGGATGGAACATACTGTCAGTTATATCAGAATGTTGTTTTTGTTCAGTCACAAATTTGTGTCCAAATCTGTGACCCCCATGGACTGTAGCACACAAGGCTTCCCTGTCGTTCACTATCTCCCAGAGTTTTCTTAGACTCATGTCCATTGAGTTGGTGATGCCACCCACCAATCTCATCCTCTGTCATTCCCTTCTCTTCCTACCGTCAATCTTTCCTAGCATCAGGGTCTTTTCTAATGAGTCAGTTCTTTGCATCAGTTGGCCAAAGTATTGAAGTTTCAACTTCAGTATCTGTCCTTCCAATGAATATTCAGAGTTGATTTCCTTTAGGATTGGCTGGTTTGATCTCCTCTCTGTCCAAAGGACTCTCAAGAGTCCTCTCCAGCACCACAGTTTGAAAGAATCAATTCTTGGTGCTCAGCCCTTTTAATGGTCCAACTCACATCCATACATGACCACTATAAAAGCCACAGCTTTTCTATATAGACCTTTGTCAGCAAAGTGATGTCTCTGCTTTTTAATATGCTGTCTAGGCTTGTCATAGCTTTCCTTCAAGGAGAAAGCATCTTTGAATTTCATGGCTGTAGTCAGCATCCGCAGTGAATTTGGATCCCAAGAAAATAAAATCTGTCAAAGCTTTCACTTCTTCCCCATCTATTTTCCATAAAACGATGGGATCAGCTGCCATGATCTTAGTTTTTTGAATGTGGAGGTTTAAGCCAGCCCTTACAATCTCCTCTTTCACCCTCATCAAGAGGTTCTTTAGTTCCTCTTAACTTTGTGCCATTACATACAACCAGATGGTTAAGAGCATAGAATTTGATTTGGAGACAGAATAAATCTGATTTTACATCTATTGCATTGGCCAGAAAGTTTGTTCAGAGTTTTCTATAAGATGTTATGGAAAAATCCAAATGAACTTTTTAGCCAACCAGATACATCTGCCATGAACTGGTTGTACATCATTAATTCAATAATTTAAATTCAATAAGCCTCAGCTTTTAAAGGAAGATATTCCTAATTTATGAAAATGATGTTAGGATAACATGAGATAACTATGTGCCATGCACTTAGCCTAATACTTGACACAGAGTTTTTAATTATCTAATTATTGGGGTCGCACAGAATCAGACACAACTGAAGCAACTTAGCAGCAGTAGAAGCAGCAATGATCTGTTGCTGGAAACAATATTTAGACAAGATTAAATGCAATTACCAACAGTTTGGGTGTATTGTAAAAAAAAAAAAAAAGAAAGAAAAGAAAATCCACAAGTGATTCTGATTTCCCCTTTCACTGTTCCCATACACTGTCTACCTCAAGCACTGAAAATCATTTCTTTGTGTCTAAAAAACAAGTGGTGAACTTTTATGGGTATATTTTATTTTACTCAAATTCAATTAGATGATTTATTTTTCAACATAATTGGTCCAGCAATTTTATCCAAACTGCTTAAATTTAATTAGCCAGTGTAAATGAGTCCATATAACTTTCCTATATTAATACAGTAGTCTCACATGTAGCACTTTGAATGTACAGTGTAATAAATCAATATATAGTAAATAACCTAAAGAAATCTATGAACAGAAGTCAATTTATAGCTTAGCCAAAACCACTTGGAAGTTTGTATCTACCTACTGATTCACAGTCTAATTGCTGCACATGCTGGAAAATGATGAGATCAACTTATAAACTTAAAAAAAAATAGAAGCTTGTGTTTTCACTGTTCTGTGTTTTAGACATCTATTATGTCACCCCTGAGGGAAAACTTTTGACAAAATCACCTATTGTCAGTTCTCCATAGTTTCATTTTCAAATAATTTTCTGACACAGAGTAAATTAAACTCTTAGATATCTTTTAAAAAGAAAAAGAAAAAAAAAAAAAAGCCTAAGAGCAACTTTTTTTCTTTTTGTTTTGAGGAAAGGGTTAATTTCCACCTTGTCAAGTCCCTCAACTCAGAGCTGCAGTAAAGAAGGGAACCTCTGTAGTGGAAGGGAGGCTGTTTTCATGACATTAAAAATTAATGATTTTTAATGTTTTGAAATTAAGTTCTGTAAAGGCAGGACTTCTATCTCTTTTATTCTGAAATGCAGCCCCTGGCACTAGTCAGGAAACATCTATTGAATTATTTTATAAATTATTTGTATGAATATGTTTTAATTATCCTTACTTTTTTGTGGAGTCAAATATATACCTCCATCTTTCCATTATTCCACTATTATTTTTATGCCAAGAAAAGTTATAGTGAATTTAAGAAATCTAGTTTCTAGATGTTGGATTATCGTTCTGTATTAAATACAGCATAGTAATTAGCTCAGTCGTGTCCAACTCTTTGCAACCCCATGGACTGTAGTCCACCAGGCTCCTCTGTCCATGGGACTCTCCAGGCAAGAATACTGGAGTGGACTGCCATTTCCTTCTCCAGGGGATCTTCCCAATCCAGGGATCGAACCCAGGTCTCCTGCATTGCAGGCAGACGCTTTATCCTCTGAGCCACCAGGGAAGCCTAAATACAGCATAGGGGCCCATAATTAAACTTTTAAATATTTCCATTTTACAATTGTCAGAACAGTCAAAATTCATAATAAAGAATCACAACAAATGTATCAAGGGAAACTGATATTTTTGCCTTCTTAAAAAAGAAAGTCCCACAGTCAACTACATCTGTTATTAGTGCATGCCATCTTGCCGGTTGCTATCTTCAACATGGGAAATTATCTCATTATCTGTATATGTACAGGTGGATCTCTTCTTCTCACATTCCTTAAGATTTTAGCATGTCTTAGGCAATGCAAAATATTTTCTTTTTTTTATAGAATGATTTTGCTTGCTGGTACCCTTTTGCACTGGGTTCATGTGGCATGTCTTACCTTTAACTACAGCAGGAAAACACCAGGATGCATGAGTTAAATAGTTGGCTGGCAAAGCAAAATTAATAGCTTCTTTGATTTTTTTTCCTTTGATATGGCACAAATGGGTGTTTATACCAAAGGCTTATTTACAATAATCTCTTTTCAGCAGCTTGCCCTGGAGCAGCATGAAAACACAATTAATACAAAAGTTTGCCATAATAGTGACTCACAGCAGATGAAATTCACTATTCACATATTTACAACCTCTTTTAATAGAGTTGCTCCCCTGATTCACAGCGTATAAAATCAGAAGTGCTTTGTATTTGTGAAGAGACCTGGTTTAGTAGAATAGAATGATTTATTGGTGTATCACCAATTGTCACCTAATATTTGAGTGCCTGAATATTAAAACAGACAATTCTCATATATAACTGTGAACATTTGAGAATTATAACTTTTTATTTTTTCGCTGTTGGAACAATATTGGCAGTCATCTAGTCCCCACTTCTCATTTCAGGGACCCACAGAGAGTTAGTTCTGGTTTGGGCTAAAGTTTAGATTTTTGAGTCATTCTCTGTCTCATCTTTTTGCTACATAAAAGAACAGAGGGTCTCAGATGATGATCCAAAACACACATCTTCTGAGTCTTTCTTTGAGACCCTATAATTTATCAGGCCACCTAATAATCTTCAAAAACTTACTCAATCTCCCAATATTTCCAAAAAGTTCTATTTCATGAACATTCTTTTTTTTTACAATACTGTATTGGTTTTGCCATACATTGACATGAATCTGCCACGGGTGTACATGAGTTCCTAATCCTGAACCCCGCCTCCCACCTCCCACCCCATATCATCTCTCTGGATCATCCCCGTGCACCAGCCCCAAGCATCCTCTATCCTGTATCGAACATAGACTGGCGATTCATTTCTTACATGATAGTATACATGTTTCAGTGCCATTCTCCCAAATCATCCCACCCTCTCCCTCTCCCTCAGAGTCCAAAAGTCCATTCTAAACAACTGTGTCTCTTTTGGTGTCTTGCATACAGGGTTATCATTACCATCTTTCTAAATTCCATATATATGTGTTAGTATACTATATTGGTGTTTTTCTTTCTGGCTTACTTCACTCTGTATAATTGGCTCCAGTTTCATCCATCTCATTAAAACTGATTCAAATGTATTCTTTTTAATGGCTGAGTAATACTCCATTGTGTACATGAACATTTTAATAAAGTGAGAATGTATCCTTTTCATAAACATTCAGGAATGCTGGATAGATTCTAACTAATCTGGTTATTTGATTAAATGAATTCAGCAAATATATATGGAATGCTAATATATGTTAATCCCTGTGACTGGCAGGAAGGATAGAAAAATAAATATAATTACTGTACTGAATATACTCAAGATTCATTATTGCTGGTGTTATTTGGTAAATTTGGTCCTACTCTTTGTGACCCAATGGTTTTGTAATTATTGCTATATAGAAGCTTCTCTGAATGCAGAATTCTAGAAACTCCTGCATTAAGGGACTCCATCATTATCAAGCTGATGGATTCAGACTGAATAACTCATTTATACGGTCTTCCATTCTTTAGATAGAAAAAATTGAGAAAAGCTCTCCCATCTTTTTACTTTGTCCCATCTGTATACTCAGATCCACCTGTAAGTATATAGATAATGAGAATTTCTCATAGAAATTTTAAAAGCAAGATAGACTTCAGCATGAATTACTGAATTTTATGCTACTAAGGAACAAAACCTAACAGAACTGTTTTATCCACTTCAGATTCACTGATTAATTCCAACTTTCCAGTACATGCTATAAGAACAGGTATATAAAATTGTGTGTGTGTGTGTGTGTATTTAGGGGGTTGCTGTGGATGCATATTTTTAATTCTTTCTTTCATATGATAAAACCTAACTTTTTTTCTTTTTTTTAAATTTAACTGGTTCAAAATTCCTCAGTTTGAAACTAATCTGGGTTAGATTACAAATAGACTAAAATTAACAATGATATTTTATATGAAAAAAAGGGATTCAATAGTTCCTTTTTCCCTAGGTAATTGAATTCATTTCATTTTCACTATGTATATGCAAAAATACTCCTAAGTGAATGGGACAATTACAAAAATTTATTAGAACCTCTTATGTGCCAGACTCATGCAGGGCATATAACAGTAAACAAGATAGTTATGTTTCCTGTTAACATGCTGTGCAAGAAGGCTGACTTAAAAGAAATGAATAAGTGGAAAAATTACAGATTGCTCATGTGATAGTAAATAGAGATTTTTAATGTAAACAAAGAGAGGTGAATTTTGTAGGGTACTGAGATCTCTTAGAAGGTATTTAAGCTAAACCCTGAGAGGAAAAATGAATGTACCCAGGTAGGGGGCAAGAGTGGTCGTGGGGAGTAAGAAAACATTTCAGGCATGGCAAGAAATGTGAACAAATATTTAAGGTAAGAAAGGAATGGAGGAAGTTGAGTGAATGGTAGGTAAGAAGACTTGTTTAGTTATTTCCTTTTTTAGGTTCCTGAAAAACAGGGTGCTAAATACAAGCACTGTGTCAAATGATATGTCTTTTAACTTTCTCATCATGGAGAGGGAATATTATATAGCTTGAAGACATTAAAACTGAGATTTGTAAAGCAACAGTTAAAAGAGAAGCCATTTTAAGAGATGTTTAAATTATGATTCCTGTATTTAACCCAGAAAGTTGAAGTAGGCTTGAGTTGTAGTGTTCTTATAGCATTAAAATACATTGATTCTTTTAGCTTCTTTCTTCAAGCTAAGCAGTTTTTGTCTTAGACTATTGTTTATGTTCCCATCTGTATTGCTTTGTGACTCAGTCAAGTTGCTAGGATAAAAGAGAGTAAATATATTGTTTTCCACCTAAAGTGACTTCAAGATAAAGCATGGCCACAAGTTCAAAATAGCTGGAACTGATATTTTCATATTTTCATATTTTGATTATCTTTATAGCTTTATTATAACCCTATATAAATATCCATAGATGTCTTTAGCAATGTAATTTTGCTTTGGTAAAACTCTGAGATGGGAGGTTACTTTTTAATAGAACATTAGAAAGAATTGCAGCTTATTTTTGTTTTTTCCCTATGGCAAATTAAATATATATATATATATATATATATATATATATAGCTAATTTGCAATGTTGTGTTTGTTTCAAATGTACAGTAAAGTAAATCAGTTATACACAAACACACATCCACTCTTTTATTCTTTTTCCATTTGGGTCGTTACAGAATATCAAGTAGATTTCCTTATGCTGTGCGTGAGTCTTTATTAGTTATCTATCTTTTGTAGTAGTGTGTATATATCAATCCCAATTTTCCAGTTTATCCCTCTTCCTCTCCCCACTGGTAACTGTATGTTACCATGTTTCTGGGGTGATAGGGAGGGGGTGTGGAAACTGTTTTCTACATTTGTGACTCTATTTCTGTTTTTATAAATAAGTTCATTTGTACCTTTTTTAAAAAAAATTCCAGCTATAAGTATACCATATGCTGTTTGTCTTTCTCTGTGGACTTCACTCAGTGTGACAATCTCCAGGTCTATTCATGTTGCTGCAAGAGGCATTATTTCATTCTTTTTATGGCTGAGTAATATTCTATTATATCTGTGTGGCACATCTTAACCCATTCCTCTGTGAGTGGACATTTATGTTGCTTCCATGTCCTGGCTGTTGTAAATAATGCTGCAGTGAACACTGAAGTGCATGTCTTTTTGAACTTTTTTTTTTTTTTTTGGATATATGCTCAAGAATAGGATTGTTGGATCACATGGTAGTTCCATATTCAGTTTTTTAAGGATCCACCATCTGTTCTTTGTAATGATTGTACTGTCTTATGTTCTCACCAAAAATATATGAGGGTTCCCTTTTCTCCACACCTTCTTCAGCATATATTGTTTGTAGACTTTTTAATGATGACCATTCTTTTAGGTGTGAGGTGATACCTCATTATAGTTTGGGAATAGCTGGTTTTTGCTATCACTAACGGAAGTAGAAATAAAGGCAATGGCAATCCACTCCAGTACTCTTGCCTGGAAAATTCCATGGACAGAGGAGCCTGGTAGGCTGCAGTCCACGGGGTCGCACAGAGTCGGACACGACTGAAGCGACTTGGCAGCAGTCTATCTGAGGCAAGGGGAGAGGGAGGTAGAGCCAGTGCAAACATGAAGATAAAAGTAGATTTGAAGCATCTAATTTTCTTTCATTATATTTATTTAATTGAGGTATAATTGATTCACAATATTGTGTTAGTTTCAGCTATACAGCAAAGCGATTCAGTAATACATAGTCATACATGTATATATTTATAGTATAATTTTAGACAAATTATTTTCCTGGCCTCACAGTTTGATATTCTGATCTCCAAACTGGGAAACATCCTCCCAGATATCATATTTTATAAGTAAGGCACTCTCCCACTTATAATAATGGAATTCGCAATAAAGTTCAGTGACTCTTCCTGGAGTCTCTGTCCAACAGCTGTTATTCCCTAGATCTTTTCCAATCTAGATGACAGAGGAGTAGAAATGGTTTCAGGGTATCATCTGAAAAGAATGGAGTTTAATGTTTCCTACAGAATACCTGTTTGTTTGTTTTTTTTTTTTAATTTTAAGTATAGTTCATCTGCCCTTTTAGGACAGGGGGGCCTGGCCTGCTGCAGTCCATGGGATCACAAAGAGTTGGACACAGCAACTGAACAGCAACAAAATAGTTGATCCATAATATCTCAGGTACACAAGAAAGTAATTCAGTTGTATACATATATACTATTTTTAAAGTTATTTTTCATTATAGGTTGTTAAATATTAAATATATCTTATGTAAATATTAAATATATTACATATTAAATATATCTTATAGTAACATATATAGTAGTCTTTTGTTTTTCTAGTTTATATATAGTAGCGTGTATATATGAATCCCAAATTCCCAATTTATCTCTCCCTCCCCTTTTCTCCTTTGGTACACCCATGTTAAACACTATTTAATTTGGTCCCTCCATTCCTGATGCCTGTCTTGTACAAGAGAGTCATTTACAAGGACACGCATCTCAAAATCAAGGACCCATGAGAGAACCTCACTGCTCATTTCATTTTAAATTCTATCACATTAATTAGGCCATCAGTGCCATCATATCCTACAAGAGTTCCAAAGCTGAGTATCTTAAGATTTTATTAAATCTGTGATGTCTCTATTAAACGGCAACTTTTCTTACCCTTACTTCTTTCCTTACTCACTTCCAGGCTCTCTTGACACTCTGAATTTGTAGAATACCCAAAGCTCTGGCATACAGAGAATGCTCTATTAGTATAGTTTTTACTACCATGGACTTTGTATTTAAGACATGTTTCCTGAGGATTACACTTTTAGAGAGGAAATATGACATAACTTATGCCCTTACCAAGCACATCCCCTTGTTACCTAAAGTTTAATATTCAAAATATAGGGGGTAACATATTTTACCTCAAAACCTACTAGGGCGATAAAATACTTTGGTTGGTACAAAACTTGTATCTCTATCCTAGGAAATTGGACTATAAGTAAAAACAAAGCTTGAGTGAGTTTTTCTAGACTTTCAAGTGGGCAACTCAATAGTAATAGATTGAACAATCAAAATTTGATACTTTTCTTCTAATTTAATATACCTCCCTTTCAACCTGGTTTTGGCTGACTCCAAACCTTCTTCTACAAATGTTTCAGACCAAAAAATTTTTTAAAGTATCACTTTCAACACTATATACAGTATATTTTGGGTTGGCCAGTGTTTGTTTGGGTTTTTCATAAGGTGTTATGGAAAAACCCAAATGGACTTTTTGACCAACTCAGTATTTCATATATATAATTACATATATATATATACACACACAAACATATATCAAGTTAACCTTGGTTATCCATATTATCAGTATACTGTAATTACACACAAACATGCACACATATATGTTCTGTTCAGTTCAGTCGCTCAGTTGTGTCTGACTCCTTGCGATCCCATGAGTCACAGCATGCCAGGCCTCCCTGTCCATCACCATCTCCCAGAGTTTTCTCAAACTTATGTCCGTCAAGTCGGTGATGCCATCCAGCCATCTCATCCTTTGTCGTCCCCTTCTCCTCCTGCCCCCAATCCCTCCCAGCATCAGAGTCTTTTCAAATGAGTCAACTCTTCAGATGAGTTGTCCAAAGTACTGGTTTCAGCTTTAGCATCAGTCCTTCCAATGAACACTCAGGACTGTCTCCTTCAAAATGGACTGGTTGGATCTCCTTGCAGTCCAAAGGACTTTCAAGAGTCTTCTCCAACACCATGGTTCAAAAGCATCAATTCTTCAGCGCTCAGCTTTCTTCACAGTCCAAATCTCACATCCATACATGACCACTGGAAAAACCATAGCCTTGACTAGATGGACCTTTGTTGGCAAAGTAATGTCTCTGCTTTTCAATATGCTATCTAGGTTGGTCATAACTTTCCTTCCAAGGAGTAAGCATCTTTTAATGTCATGGCTGCAATCACCATCTGCAGTGATTTTGGAGCCCCAAAGAATAAAGTCTGACAGCCTTACATCATATATATTATATATTATAATTGTATAATATAATTATATATAATATTTTATATATAATATTAACCAATATATATAATTTAACCAATGTATATATATATGTTTTAATATATAATAAAAGTTTAATATATAATAAAAATTTTAATATATAATATATATTATATAATTATATATATATAAAATGATGTAAGAGTTCTTAAGTAGTCAGTAAAAGATTGGAGTTCTTACTTGCACTTAGCTGTTTCAGCTAGTTTCTGCTATTTTGTGTGACCTGGCTTCAGTGTTCATCTATAAAGTAGGGTTAATTTTCAATATGTGTTGCAGCCTCATGTACTAATCTGCATGGCAATACATCACAACTCTTTGTATTTATACATTGCAAGCCTCTCATATCTTACTTTATTATAGGAGAGTAATATCAAATTCTTTTATTTAGTGTGACACAGACATTGGACTATTTCCCACATATAGAAAGTATTTTCATAGTAGCTTATATGCTGGTAGTTTTGAAAACTCATAAAACCAGAGGGTTTGAGCCCACAATATTTCTCAAATAAATAAAGCTTCAGTGATAAAGGTATCTATAATATGCCACTGCTTTCCCAATCCATCTGGAACAAGTGAAAGTTGCTCAGTCATGTCTGACTCTTCATCATCCCATGCACTATAGTCCATGGAATTCTCTAGGTGAGAATACTGGAGTGGGTAACCGTTCCCTTCTCCAATCTGGAACAAAGAGGTAACTAATTGTTAAATTGGCTGATCTCTCAAATGGCCACTCTGAGCCATCCCTTTGTTCATTCAATGAGTGCAACTGCATAAAATTCACTGTGTTGGCAATTTCCAGAAGGGAAAGAATGAGCCCAGACTTGTGGTTAGGTGGCTTGCTCATGACCCATCAGTTGAATTAGGTCTGCCTGGCTTCATTATTTAATTAAAATGTGACCTTTGTCTCAAACAAAGCATATGCATTGGAGAGGAATATCACCCAAAGGCAAAGATAAAAGTTTTAGAATCACCACCAACTAATATATTCCTGCTAGGCAGAAACATCTGTTGGGGCAGAGGCTGAGAGGGGCATCATGGCATAACCTTGCTACCCATGTAAAGACCTGCAGACAGCTGTGGTTTCCTGGCATTATAGTCTGTCATGGCAAGAGCTACCCTTGCAATTGTGCACAGCAAAACACAGTGAAGGAAAGGTGAAAGAACTACATGTGGTTTATTTGTTGCCTTGGAACATATCATCATGTCTGGTACAAACAGGCAATGCAAAACTATTCAGTGGGAATGAAATGACCTGATTTCAAATTGTTTCCCTGCTGTCCAGCACTGAAGAAGGTATTAAATCGACAGAAATATCAGTTTTCACCTTTGCTAAATAAGGATAGAAATAAACCTTAAGATATATTTATACAGATAAACTTTGGCAATGCTTATACATATATTTTGTGAATTTTAAAGTGTTATGACATCTTAAGGAGAATAAAATTTATCCCTTGTGTCCACGTTCTCCTGCTATAATATACCAGCAAAGGCCAATACCATACTCTCCAGCAAGATACCTCAAACAAACCAACATTGGTGAGACATGGTTAAAGCAATTCTGAGAGGAAATTTTTTAATGAGATCATTAAATGCATATATTAGAAAAAAGGAAAACTCTCAAATTAATAGTGTAAGCTCCTTCTTTAAGAACATAGGAAATGAAGAGAAAAATAAACTCAAAGAAGGGAGGGACTAATAAAGTTAGGATCAGAAATCAATGAAATGGAGAACAAAAAGAAATCCATTGAGATAAACACGTGCAATAAGATGCTGGTTCTTTGAAAAGATCAATAATATTGACAAACGTCTAGGCAGACTGACATAAAAAAAAAAACCCACATATACAGATGGGCACAGTTCAGAGATATTACTGCAGTCTCTATAGAAATCAAAAGGATAATAAGGCAAAAATACAAACAACTTTGATAACTTAGACAACTTAGACCAAATGGACTGATTTCTCAAAAAAAGCCAACTATCAAAAAATCTTCCAGTGTGAAATAGGTCATTTGAATAGCTCCATAACTGGTAAACATATTGAACAGGAGGTTAAGACTACCACCTGCCACTTTGGATTCCACAGCAAACATTCTTTGCTTGTATCAACAGACAAAAAATGTAATTATGTGCCCCTGTGGTGATTCATCCTGATTACCATGAGAACAGTAGACTGCTATTCGACAATGGATGGATATAATGAAGAGTATATCTGAAATATAGAGGATCTTTTAGGGTGTCTCTTAGCTCAATCATGTCTGACTCTTTGTGACCATATGGGTTGTAGCCCCACCAGGAGGAATGTAGCCTGCCAGGCTCCTCTGTACGTGGAATTCTCCAGCCAATACTGTATTGAGTTGCCATTCTCTTCTCCAGGGTATCTTCCTGACCCAGGGATTAAACATATACCTCCAGCATTGCAGGCAGATTCTTTACTGTCTGAGCCACCAGGGAAGCCCCAACATTAAGGATATGTCTTAGTACCATCATTCTCTGTGATTAAAGTTAATAGAAAACTATAAGAACATAATCTAGACAGATTTACTATTAATAATAGCTCAGACTCTTCAGGAATGAAGGTTTGGATATCCCCACCAAGGAAAGAACCATAACTATTGGAGATATTTACTTTAGGGCATCAGGAATATGGAAAAGGTCGTAGAAGGAGGTAATTATAAATATCAGCTATGACCACATGAACAGTTGCAGATGCAAGGGGTATGTACGGGTCGTGAGTATACTTATTTCTTCCTTATTTTGTTAGGAATATGTGTGTGTGTACTTTTAGCCTTTTATCCTATAATTTAAGATGAATTTGAAATGGGAATGTGAGTTCTTGTTCAGAGAGCCAAAGAATAGAATCCACAAACACACACACACTCACAGTAGCAAGTGAATGGGATTTATCAGAGAGGAGAAAATTACAAAGCTCTTAGCAAAGACACTGAGAGGAGGTAGAGTCCCCCAAAGGCAGGACTTACAGCAGTTTTTATATACTTAATCTGTACATTTTTGGTTCGCTCCTTAAAATATGTAATTTCAACCAATCGGTTTAAAGGTCCAGATGCTTAACTTAACAGCTTTATGGCTTCTCTTCATCCTTGGATTAAGTTGCCATCCTTTTTCATGCCCCTTGGCCATTTTACAATGGATAGAATGTATGGGCTTATGATTAAGGATCTACATTTGTTTTTTTTGTTTGTTTGTTCTTTTTTTCCCTTAAGCATAGGGAACAGAAGTTAATTATGCCATTCCCTGGATTTGACTGCTGATAATCTACCAGACCAAGGTCACATTCCAGGAATTTGTGACAAACAGTATAGTTTTAGGTTAATACATCAGGATGTTTACTGAAAACGGGACTGAGGTCTCAGAGTTCTTCACTGACCACTAGCAACTTTTACCTCAAAATAACTTTATATCATAACACATACCTATTGTTAACTTTAAATCATAGCACTTAAGGAAAAGTGAACATCATTGAAGAATTCCCCTTCTCTGAGGAAAGGATGTGTACATTTTAATTACATACAGGATATTGTATCAAGTTTAGTGAAAGTATTACTTTATTATCATCTTTATTTGAAGGTAAATTATGGTTTAATGAGATGTCTATGAATACCATAGTTATAAAGGATGGAGTTCTGCAGGTTACCTTGGTTAGGCCATGGTATCCAGGTTTTTGTGTAAATACTGACCTAGATGTTGCTGTGAAGATAGACTTTAGACAAGATTAACATTTAAATAAGTAGCCTTTGAGTAAAGCAGATTGCCTTCCATAGCGTGGGTGTGCCTCATCCGATCTCATTTCAGCCACTCGTTGTCTAACTCTTCCTGACACCATGGACTGAAGCACAAGCTTCCCTGTCCTTCACCAAATCGCAGTGTCTACTCAGACTCACGTCCATCGCATCAGTGATGCCATCCAACCATCTCATCCTCTGTTGTCCCCTTCTCCTCCCACCTTCTACCTTCCGAGCATCAGGGTCTTTTCCAGTGAATCAGTTCTTCATATCAGGTGCCCAAAGTATTGGAGTTTCAGCTTCAGCATCAGTTCTTCCAAAGAATACTCAGGACTTATTTCTTTTAGGA
The DNA here is from genome assembly GCF_016772045.2 of Ovis aries. Taxonomy (NCBI): domain Eukaryota; kingdom Metazoa; phylum Chordata; class Mammalia; order Artiodactyla; family Bovidae; genus Ovis; species Ovis aries. The sequence goes on from NC_056075.1 coordinate 3,724,799, forward strand.
TGGACTGGTTGGCTCTCCGAGCAGTCAAAGAGACTCTCAAGAGTCTTCTCCGTCACCACAGTTCAAAAGTATCAATTCTTCAGAGCTCAGCTTTCTTTATGGTCCAACTCTCACATCCATATATGACTACTGGAAACCACAGCTTTGACTAGATGGACCTTTGTTGGCAAAATAATGTCTCTGTTTTTTAATATGCTGTCTTCCTTGATCATAACTTTTCTTCCAAAGAGCAAGGGTCTTTTAATTTCATGGCTACAGTCACCATCTGCAGTGATTTGGGAGACCCCGAAACTAAAGTTTCTCACTGTTTCCATTGTTTCCCCATCTATTTGCCTTGAAGAGATGGAACCAGATGCCATGATCTTAGTTTTCTGAATGTTGAGTTCTAAGCCAGCATTTTCACTCTCCTCTTTCACTTTCATCAAGATGCTCTTTAGTTCTTCACTTACTGCCCTTAAGGGTGGTATCATCTCTGTATCTGGGGTTATTAATATTTCTACCGGAAATCTTGATTCAAGCTTGTGTTTCTTCCAGCCTGGCATTTTGCATGATGTATTCTGCATATAAGTTAAATAAGGAAAGCGATAATATACAGCCTTGACATACTCCTTTCCCTATTTGCAAGTAGTCTCTTGTCCCATGTCCAGTTCTAACTGTTGCTTCTTGACCTTCATACAGATTTCTCAAGAGGCAGGTCAGGTGGTCTGGTATTCCCATCTCTTGAAGAATTTTCCTCAGTTTGTTGTGATCCACAGAGTCAAAGGCTTTGGTGTAGTCAATAAAGCAAAAGAAGATATCTTTCTGGAACTCTCTTGGTTTTTTGATTATCCAACAGATGTTGGCAATTTGATCTCTGATTCCTCTGCCTTTTCTAAATCCAGCTTGAACATCTGGAAGTCCGTGGTTCACACACTGTTGAAATCTGGCTTGGAGAAGTTTGAGAATTACTTTGCTAGTGTGTAAGAAGAGTGCAATTGTGCGCTAGTTTGAGCTTTCTTTGGCGTTGCCTTTCTTTGGAATTGGAATGAAAACTGACATTTTCCAGTCTTGTGGCCACTGCTGAGTTTTCCAAATTTGCTGGCATATTGAGTGCAGCACTTTCACAGCATCATCTTTCAGGATTTAAAATAGCTCAACTGGAATTCCATCACCTCCACTAGCTTTGTTCATAGAGATGCTTTCTAAGGCCAACTTGACTTCACATTCCAGGATGTCTGGCTCTAGGAGAGTAATCACACCACTGTGGTTATCTGGATCATGAAGATATTTTTTGTATAGTTCTTCTGTGTATTCTTGCCACCTCTTCTTAATATCTCCTGTTTCTGTTATGTCCATACCATTTCTGTCCTTTATTGTGCTCACCTTTCCAATCTAGTAAAGATCTAAAGAGATGAAAGGCTAACTCCCTCTGAAGGAAAGGGAATTCTGCCTGCTATTTGCTTTTGGGCTCCAGATGCAAAATCAGCTTAACATTTTCCTGACTGTTTGCAGAATTTAAACTTGGCCAGCTCCTACAATGTTATGAGTCAATTCCTTAAAACATATTTCTCTCAATATCTTTCTGGGCTTCCCAGGTAGCTCAGTAGGAAAGAATCTACCTGTCAAGGTCGGAGACACGAGACATGCATGTTCAGTCTATGGGCTGGGAAGATCCCCTGGAGTAGGAAATGGCAACTCATTCCAGTATTCTTGCCTGGACAATTCCATGGACAGAGGAACCTGGCAGGCTACAATTAATGGGGTCTCAAAGAGTCTAACCTGACTGAGCACAGTATCTATCTATTTCTTCTGGAGAGTCTTGATTAATACATAAGGGAACTTAGTCAATTTCATAAGGAACATCAAAAAAAGCACTACAGCTAATACCTTAATTAATGTTGAAAGACTGAATATGTATCTCCTAAGATTATGAACAACACAAGTTTGTCCCCATTCTTATTGAACGCTGTGAGGGAAATGAAAAAGTTATGAAAAGAAAGAGAATCAGAAAGAAATAAAAGTGTACCTATAAACAGATGGCATGGCTGTGCATATAAAAAATCCGGAGGGATCTACAGAAAAAGAACCCCTAGAATTAATAAGTAAGTTTATCAATATCACAGATACTGCATATCACAAAATCCAAGATAAATACACATAAATCAATTGTGTCTCTACATATTAAAAATGAACGCATGCATACCACACTAAAATTATATTACTATTTAAAATCTCTTAAAATAAAGTGAAAAACTTAAATCTACTGAAACATATAAGACTTGCTCAGTAAAACTGCAAGGTAATGATGAAAGAAATGAAAGAAGACCTTCATCAGTGGACAGCTGAATTGTGGTCATGGATTGGAAGCTTTAACACAGTAAATCATGTCGTTTCTCCTTAAATTGATATATAGATTAACAAAATGTCCATTCAATGAACGTTTGAGACATTATTTTTCTAAAATTAATATATGAAGGCAATGGAACTGGAAGAGCTAAACAATTTTGAGGAAGAATAATAAAATGGGGGAAAGCTGTAAACACTGCCTCAAGAATAACTATATGACTACAATAGTCAATACGGTGCAGTTTTGGCAGAGGGATAGACATAAAGATCAATAGAACTAAATAGACTACTTGAAAATAGCCTACTACTCAGATAACTCCCTACTCCTCTTTGACAAAGCCATAAAAGCAATTAAATGTAGATGAGATAGACATTTCAGCAAATTGTGCAGAAGCAATTGAACAGCCACACACTAAAAAGATAAGTTTCAAGCCCCACATCTTATTAAAAACAAAACCAAACAAACAACAACAACAACAAAAAAAAACTGGATCATGTGGTAAAATGTAAAGAATAAAATTATAAAGCTTTTAGAATGAAAACTGAGGAAAACTCTTCAGGATCTAGAGTTAGGTGAAGATTTCTTAGACTTGACATCAAAATGAAAACATTATTTGGTTTAATCAAGATGAAAAATTTGCTCTGTAAAATATCCTGGTAAGAGAATAAAAGAGAAGCTACAGATTGGGAGAAAGTATTTGCAAACCACATACATAAAAAGAGGCTAGTATTAAGAACATAAAAAGAACATTCAATACACAAGAGTGGAAAACAATCAGGTAAAAATGGACAAGAGACAGGAATAGATATTTTGTCAAAGACATAGATGCATGAAAACATTTTCAACAACATTAGCCAGTAAATAGATGCAAGTTAAAATTAAGATAAGGCATCACTGCCCAACTCTTTGACACATACCTATTCAGTTCAGTTCAGCTGCTCAGTCGTGTCCGACTCTGCCATCCCATGGACCAGCACACCAAACCTCCCTGTCCATCGTCAACATCTGGAGTTTATTCAAACTTATCTCCATTGAGTTAGTGATGCCATCCAACCATCTCATCCTTTGTTGTCCCCTTTTTTTCCTTCTCTCAATCTTTCCCAGCATCAGGGTCTTTACAAATGAGTCAGCTCTTTGCATCAGGTGGTCGGAATATTAGAGTTTTAGCTTCAAAATCAGTCCTCCCAATGAACACTTAGGACTGATCTCCTTTAGGAATTACAGGCTGGATCTCCTTGCAGTACAAGGGACTCTCAAGAATCTTCTCCAACACCACAGTTCAAAAGCATCAATTCTTTGGCACTCAGCTTTCTTCATAGTCCAACTCTCATATCCATACATACCTACTGGAAAAACCATAGCCTTGACTAGATGGAACTTTGTTGCCAAAGTAATGTCTCTGCTTTTGAATATGCTGTCTAGTTTGGTCATAACTTGCCTTCCAAGGAGTAAGCGTCTTTTAATTTCATGGCTGTGGTCACCATCTTCAGTGGTTTTGGAGCCCCCCAAAATAAAGTCTGTCATTGTTTCCAGTGTTTCTCCATCTATTTGCCATGAAGTAATGGGACTGGATGCCATGATCTTCGTTTTCTGACTGCTGAGCTTTAAGCCAACTTTTTCACTCTCCTCTTTCACTTTCATCAAGAGGCTCTTTAGTTCTTCACTTTCTGCCATAAGGGTGGTGTCATCTGCATATCTGAGCTTATTGATACTTTTCCCGGCAATCTTGATTCCAGCTTGTGCTTCTTCCAGCCCAGCATTTCTCATGATGTACTCTGCATACAAGTTAAATAATCAGGGTGACAAGATACAGCCTTGACGTACTCCTTTTCCTATTTGGAACCAGTCTGTTGTTCCATGTCCAGTTTGAACTGTTGCTTCCTGACCTGCATATAGCTTTCTCAAGAGGCAGGTCAGGTGGTCTGTATTCCCATCTCTTTTAGAATTTTCCACAGTTTATTGTGATCCACACAGTCAAAGGCTTTGGCATAGTCAATAAAGTAGAAATAGATGCTTTTCTGGAACTCTTTTGCTTTTTCCATGATCCAGCGGATGTTGGCAATTTGATCTCTGTTTCCTCTGCCTTTTCTAAATCCAGGTTGAACATCTGGAAGTTCACAGTTCACATATTGCTGAAGCCTGGCTTAGAGAATTTTGAGCATTAGTTTACTAGCATGTGGGATGAGTGCAATTGTGCAGTATTTTGAGCTTTCTTTGGTGTCGTTTTTCTTTGGGATTGGAATGAAAACAGACCTTTTCCAGTCCTGTGGCCATTGCTGAGTTTTCCAAGTTTGCTGGCGTATTGAGGGCAGCATTTCCACAGCATCATCTTTCAGGATTTGAAATAGCTCCACTGGAATTCCATCACTTCCACTAACTTTGTTTGTAGTGATGCTTCCTAAGGCCCACTTGACTTCACATTCCAGGATGTCTGTCCCTATGTTAGTGTAAGTGATCACACCATCGTGATTATCTGGATTATGTAGATCTTTTTTGTACAGTTCTTATTTATAATAAAATAAAATAAACTCTTCTTAAAATAATTAAGTTATAACACCAACTGTTAATAAGGAAATAGAGAAACTTTTTAAATCCTACATTGCTGGTACGAATATAAAATTATACAGCCAGTCTGGAAAACACTTTGATAGTTTGTTACAAAGCTAAACATGCAACTATAATATGACTCACAATTTCCATCCTGGAATTTATCCCAGAGAAATGAAAATTTATGTTTATACAAAAATCTGTTCACAAATCTTTATATCAGCTTTATAGATAATAAACTATAAACCTGAAAACCATCTAAATGTTTTTTAGTGAGTTAATGGTTACACAAGTGATAGTACGTTCATACCATGGATTACTACTCAGCATGGAAAGCAATGAACTATTGGTGAATGCAACAACCTGGATCCATCTCCAGAGAATGATACTGAGAGAGAAAAACCTAACACTATGGGCAACACATAGTATGACTGCTGTAATAGAATGGTCTTGGTGTGATAAATCTTTTAAAATGGAAAACAGATTAACAGTAGCCAGCAGTAAAGGAAGGGATAGGAGTGGGAATGAAGTAAGTATGAATATAAACGCACAACATGAAGGATCTTAGTCCTGATGAAAGTATTTCAAATCTTGACTGTTTATGTCAGTATCCTAGTTGTGATGATGTTCTATAATTTTCCAAGACATTACCATTGCTAGCAACAAGGCAAAAGGCACATGAGACCTTTCTTACCATTTTTAAATGATAGGTAAAGCTTCAATTATCTCAAAAATTTAAAAATATACCCACTTAGCACATTGAAAAAAATCAGGGTGTCACAAATGACTACTGTTATTATAATATGTTATATGAAAATGCCTCAGATTCCTATAAACAATATTTTTTTCTAAACCAAATAAAGTTTAAATATAATCCTCGAGTTCAATTTTTATAAAATCATAAATAATCCTTGTTAGACAAAAACATGCAAGTCCTGATTTTAATTGCCATTTTTTGTGAGTATTTACTTATTGTTTATGGGAATGTGCTTGTATAAGTAACCCTGTAACTCAGAGGGGCATATTGCCTGACAGAAAACATGACACAGGATTTTCAGAATCTTTCTTTTTCTGTGTCTAGGATTTGCACTATGCTTACAGTCTGTATCTCTTTGATGAGTGCATCTTGTATAATGTATCTCTGCTTGGCATGCATGTCAACATGTTACTGTCTGGTGAAGGCTAAAATTATCTGGCAGGAAGTTTAGACGATGTTTGTATCTGTTGAAAGGAAATACCTTCTCTTGAGAAGTGGCCTTAAAAGAAAAATATCAGTGGTGAAAGTAGGTTAAATTTGGGTTTTGATTTCTGTGGACACAATAGATATTTCAGAGGCTAATGGAGACTACACTCTTATTTCCAAGTGAAAATGGTAAAAATACAGTCTCAGTTTTGTATAGAGACTGTAAGAAGCATTTGCCAAGTATCTGAAACTAATACAACTAACACTATATGTCAATCATACTTCAATAAAAATTAATGTAAGAATTTTATAGTTGTTTAATCAAATTTACTAGCAACATATGCTATTGTATGTATTAGTATGAGATCGTTGTCTAATCAAATTTGCTAGCAATATATGCTATAGTATTTATTAGTATGAGACTGATAGAGCAAGAATGTAATTATGTGTTTCCATATTTTGCAAGTGACATGTCAAAATATAGGTATTCATCTCACCTATAATTTTTCAGTGTGAACCTAACTTCATATATTATATATGCAGTGTAAGTAGTGGGTTTCTTGGAGAGAATTCTGCCTTATAAAGAACTCTGAACCATCCTGACCAGGTGTCAAATGGTCCAAACATAATTAACACTGGCATCGGTGTTGAGTAAAATAAAGCAAGTGACTATCTCCTGATTAAATTCAGTGCAGTTCTGAATATTAGCGTGAGGGTGGAGACTGACCTTCATGACTGGAAGCTTTTTCACTGAAAGTAGTAAGGGAATCTTAAAGACATTAAATTGTAAAGCATATAAAATTTTTAATTGAAATCCAATTATAGCCAAATAAAATTTTGCCAAAGCTTAGAAACAGAACCTTCTGATTTCAATTGTTGTTCAGTCAATAACTTGTGTCCAACTCTTTGTGACCCCATGGACTGCAGAACACCAGGCTCCCCTGTCCTCACTGTCTCCTGCAGTTTGTTCAAATTCATGTCCATTGAGTAGATGATGCTGTCTAACCATCTTATCCTCCACTGTCCGCTTCTCCTTTTGCTTTCAGTCTTTCCCAGTATCAGGGTCTTTTCCAGTGAGTGGTTTCTTCCCATCAAGTGGCCCAATCATCGGTCCTCCCAATGTTGATTTCCTTTAGAATTGACTGATTTGGTCTCCTTGCTGTCCAAGGGACTCTCAAGAGTCTTCCCCAGCACCACCATTTGAAAGTATCAATTCTTCAGTGCTCAGTCTTCTTCATGGTCCAACTCTCACATCCGTACATGATTATTGCAAAAATCATAACTTTGACTATATGGACCTTTATCGGCAAAGTGAAGTTTCTGCTTTTTAATACACTGCCTAGATTTGTCATGACTGCAGTCACATCCACAGTGATTTTGTAAGCCAAGAAAATAAAATCTGTCATTACTTCCACTTTTCTACCTTCTCTTTGCCATGAAGTGATGGGACCAGATGCCATGATCTTAATGTTTTGAATGTTGAGTTTTAAGACAACTTGTTCACTCTTTCACCCTCATCAAGAGGCTCTTTAGTTTCTCTTCACTTTCTACCATTAAAGTGGCATCATCTGCATATCTGAGGTTGTTGATATTTCTCCTAGAAATTTTTATTGTAGCTTGTGATTCATCTAGCCTGGAATTTCTCATGATATATTCTGCATAGAAGTGAAATCAGCAGGGTGACAATATACAGCCTTGTCATACTCTTTTCCACATTTTTCACCAATCAGTTGTGCCATGTAAGATTCTAACTGTTGCTTCTCGACCCACACATAGATTTCTTAGGAGGCAGGTAAGTAGTCTGGTGTTCCTATCTCTTTAAGAATTTTCCACCTTGTTGTGATCCACACAGTCAAAGGCTTTAGCGTAGTCTATGAAGCAGAAGTAGATGCTTTTCTGGAACTCCTTTGATTTCTCTGCAGGCTTCCTTCATAGCTCAGTTGGTAAAGAATCTGCCTTCAATGTAGGAGAATTGGATTCAGTTCCTAAGTTGGGAAGATCCCCTGGAGAAGGAAATGGCAATCCACTCAGTATTCTTGCCTGGAGAATCACATAGACAGAGGAGCTTGGTGGGCTACAGCCCATGGGATCACAAGAGTCAGACATGACTGACTTTTACTTCACTTGATTTCTCCATGATCTAAATGAATATTGGTACTTTGATCTCTGGTTTCCCTGCCTCTTTGAAACCTATTTTTTATATCTGGAAGTTCTTGGTTCACCCACTGCTGAAGCCTAGCTTGAAGATTTTGAGAATTACCTTTTGTCTTCCCTTGTGGCTCAGATGGTAAAGAATCTGCCTGCAATGAGGGAGACCTGGGTTCAGTCTCTGCATTGGAAAGATCTCCTGGAGAAGGAAAAGGCTACCAACTCCAGTATTCTGGCCTGGTAATTTCCATGGACTGTATGGGTTCACAGAGTTGTACATGACTGAGTGATCGACTTTCTCTTTCGCTTTCATGAGAAATGAATGTAATTGTAGGGTGCTCTGAACATTCTTTGGCATTACCCTTCTTTGAGATTGGAATAAAAACATGTTTTTCAGTCTTGTGGCCACTGCTAACTTTTCCGAATTTGCTGGCATATTGAGTACAGCACATTAACAGCATCATCTTTTAGAATTTGAAATAGCTCAGCTGGAATTCTATCACTTCCACTAGCTTTGTTCATAGTAATGTTTCCTAAGTCCCATTTGCCCTCACAGTCCAGGATGTCTGTCTCTAGGTGAGTGATCACATCATCATGGCTATCTGCATCACTAAGATTATTTTCGTATAGTATTCATGTATTCATGCCACTTCTTAATCTCTTCTGGTTAAGTCCTTACAGTTCTGTCCTTTATGATGCCCATCCTTGCATGAAATGTTCCCTAGATATCTCCAATTTTCTTAAAGAGATCGCTAGTCTTTCCCATTGTGTTGTTTCCCTCTATTTCTTTGCATTGTTCTTAGAAGAAAGCCTTCTTATCTCTTACCTCTGATTTCAGACCTTCCCTAATTGTTTATTTATTGTCTTGCTAGGCAGGAAGAGTTCAAACGTTGCTGTGCATTTAGGACATAATTTTCTTACTCATCTAATTTATGGAAGTAGTGTCATTAAGTAGCCCCTGAGTTTTCTTTAATTTGCAAGGGAAGTAATAGCATAGCATCACTTATCTAAGGCTTGATAAGTAGCACCTTTAATTAAGAGAGGCGTAACACAATGACTTTTCTGTGCTTTAAACTGTCATTTTAATAATCAGCTAGCAGGTTGAGGGTTTACATCTTATTTCTATTACTCCTGAGGTGAGAGGGTTACCACAGATCTCAACTCACCAAGGAGGAGGTGCTATCTTTTGTAGAGTCAGAAAGAAATCATAACAAGGACTAATGCAGGACTGAACATAGACTATTCATTTAATCAATTAAATTAAAGCCAAATTTTAGATCAGAAATACAGTGAAGTCATGCGCTTCCCTGTTGGCTCATCAGGGAAGATTCCACCTGCCAGTGTAGGAGATGTGAATTTTATCCCTGGGTTTGGAAGAACCCCCGGAGGTGGGCCTATACTTATATATATATATATTATAAGACCCTATACTTATAATCTTTAAAAATGAACCCAGGAACTTCTGAGAACAGTTTTCTTATTATTTTCCTTTTATTTTTGTGCTTTGTTAAAAATCCTAAATTTAAATACTGGCTCCATCATTTCCTACTCCCTGTATATGGATAAATCATTTAACTTCTCTCTATGTCAGTTTGAAAATGATCTAATGATTGTGTGATTTGATTTATATGAAGAATATCAAACTATATCCATCATTTTGTGAACCTTAATAATTATCAGCTATTATTTCTTATTAAGCACATGTGCATTTTTCTCAAAAAGCATTTTTGTTCTAATTTAAATTATATTAAAAAATAATACAAACATACATTTCTAAACTGGTATACAATATTTTATATTAAATTGGCCAAAAAATTTATTCAAGTTTTTCCATAACATATTGTGGAAAAACTCATCAAAGTTTTTGACCCACCTAATATATCAGTATTAAAATGTGGGTGCATATGTATATACATATATATATATATATATATATACACATAAATATATACATATTTAATGCGTGCACTCAAGTTTATTATAAATAATAATGTTATATTTGTTATAAATATAAATAATATTGTTTTCGTCCCACAAAAATTTACTGAGCAAGTACTACATATTAAATGTGATGCCAAATTTCTGAGAATAAAGAAAATAATTTAATCTTTAGTATATAATGGAGCGACTTAAATCTGCTTTGTCATATTTCCTCCTTTCCTTCATGTATGTGTTTTGGGTTCTTTCTTTTACTCTTGAGAATTTCCTCAATTCTTGTGATTCCTGGCCACCCTTTCTTAAAAGTAAAACATTAAAATCTGCTAGGAAGTTCTGTGTGGATGAGCAGTGCTTTGGACTGATGGGTTTTAGAGCAAAAAAAAAAAAAAAAAAAGAGCAAACTCATTCACTTCTTTGGAATACTCCAAATGTTAATATTTTGGAGGACTTTGCCAGTAGACCAGGCTGGTTCCCCAGGAGAGAATCCTTTAGCCTCTTGCTTGAGATTTAACATCTGTAGTTGCTGGTGGATGGGGACCCATTGGAAGTTAGATAATTGCATAATTTGTCTACTTAATTAATGTATTTATGTTTTCTGGTCATGCTCTATACCCATATTCAATTCCATTCTTTACTATACTTTGTGTCCCTGACTCTTAAGCTCTTTAATTTTTCTACATAACAAAAGACCTGCAGAGTGTACACATAGGTGAGTGTTTGGGCATATGTTGTAATCTTTATGATTTTATGACTTTATTTTAGATTGCCTCTTTTGTTTGTTTCATGGGACCTGGTGATTGTACAGTTACAATATTTGAACTCAGATTGGCTGGTTTTGGTTCAGTTGGGCATCTGCCTTAGAATTCATTTTTTTAGCTTGATATGTTGATATCACTCATACATATAGGTCAATAACTTTCTAAATCATTTAAAGCCATGCTAACTGTCGGGAGGATAATATTACATGTTTAAATTATTATTCAATATATTCCCAAATTTTTAAAAGAGCTCTATTTACACAAATATGTATTAAGGCATTTCCTACCTGTGTAATTTTCAAATTTGTGGAAGAGAGTAACTAATTAGAAATAAAAACAATGCAATATAGAGAAAACCACAATCAAAGATATGATTCTATAAACTTAATTGGGACATTAAGAAAAACACATTTCAATATTAAATTCACTAAAAATAGATGAAAATTTCAGAATATGTGTAACGTAAGGATTTTAAATTTTGAACAGTCTTCATAACCACGGAATGAGTTACTCAGTGATTACCCTATTTAAATTTGCAATCATCCATCTGCAGCTCATCACTTCCAATTTCTCTTTTGATTTTTGTTTCTATAGGGCATTTTTCTAACATATTATATTCTTATTTATTATGCTATTGTTTACTAGTCAATGCCGTATGTATGAACAATGTGAGGCAGATTTTTTTTTTTTTCATTTTACTCATGTGTCAAATGCCTGATATAATGTGTGGTATGTAGTAGTTACTTAATACTTGCTGAAAATATAGTATTTGTATAAATCATTTTAAAAAGTGAAATCATTACATACAAATATGAAATATAAACAGAAAGAAACTCATAGACCTGGAAAAGAAACTTATGGTTACCAAAGGGTAAAGGGGATGGTGGTGGGGATAAATTAGGCTTTTGTATTAATATGATATATACATACATTGAAACAAATCCTTGGTCTGAGTCTGACTTTGTGTTTTTGGGTTTGTAGAAGTGTATAATGCTGAAAGCATGGAAAAGGAATGTTTGCTGTGCTATGTGAAGGTTAATACTGTAACTATAGTTTTAAACCAGCTTTGCCTTTGATGTATATTTAAATTTAAAATAGTTTTAGAGATTGAGGAAAGTAGGAAGTAGAAATAAAAGGAGAAAGGATAATTAAGACTAGATTTTTGTACGTGTATAAAAGGCTTGTATATTGGAAGTTAAATTTTTTTTCTTATATTAAGTGTTGACAAAAAAATATCATTCTCATATTTATCTAATGAATGTTACCAGAGAGAAGGGTTTTATAGCATTTTCAGTCCTTAAAGCAGCTGATACAAAATATAATCTTTCAGAGAAAGCATTATTTAAAAAAAGGGGGAATATTTGATATTAATATTTAGTAAAAACAGTGTAAGAAAAGTGACACTTTACCTTTTAACAAGACCAGAAAAACATTGTATGTCATACAGAAGAAAAGTCATCTTGATGTGTTGTGTCTGCCACTTAAAGCTCTAAGCTATTTTTATTTCAGAAAATTTTCAAGCATCTTGACAAGCATAAGTGTCATCAACCATGGCCCAGAATACACATCATATCTTAAAGTAAGCTGTTGCTGAGTTAAAGTGCTTGTGTAACTGCCTTCAGTATGTTCAGAGGCTTATTATGAACTACAGACATATTTCAAAGCATGACCACAGAGATTTAGCAACAGATTGTCATGAATGGGATATAATGAGCAGAACATGGAGCAATAAAGTGTCACAATTACATAAGGAAGGTATTACTGACTCATGAACAGAAAATGTTTTCCATAATAGTGAGTTATTTTCACTGATTCATCTTCACTTTTCAGCCAGAATTTTCACTTTCTTTCTGTTTCCTGCTCTCCCTGCCCCAAGCTTATTGAGGTATAAAGGACAGTGACATTTTTAAAATGTACATGGTGATTTGATATGCATATACACTGCAGAATGATTACCACAGTGAGCTAAGTAACAGATCAATTACCTCACGCAGTTACTTTTTTATGTGTGTGATTTACCCTGTTAACAAATTTCAAGTATACAATATAGCATCATTAACTATAGTCACCATGTTGCATATTAATCTCAAAGAATTTATTCATCTTATACCTGAAAGTTTGTGCCTTTTGTCCAACATCTCCTTATTTTCCCCAGTCCTTCAGCCCTTAGTAATCTTCATTTTAAGTTCTGCTTCTGGGCATTCAATTTTTTTAGCTTCCACACATAAGAACCCGTAGTATTTGTCCTTTCCTTTTCTCCCTGACTTATTTCACTAACCATAATATCCTGCTGTTTTATCCCTGTTGTCAAAATGGAAAAATTTCCTTCTTTTTTATAGTTGAGTAATATTTTATGTGTGTGTGGATACACATTTTCTTTATTCATTCACCTATGAACTCATGTTTGGATGTGTGTACATATGCATATATAGCATCTCTAAAATTAATGTAAATATTTATTGATCAGTTTTAAGGTGGCTACATTAATATAGCTTGCATATGAGTTTAGAAAAATTTTTGACTCACATAATAACATGCATAGAATGTTAGAGGCCCATAAGATGTCATGGTGAGAAGTCCCGGAGTAACGGTTTCCTCTTTTTAGCTTGCCTGTCTCTTCCATTTAGTTTTCTTTATGCTTTTTTTTTTTTTTTTTTTTTTTTTAGTTTCTTTGGGTTTATTCTTGTGGGCTAAATATGGGTTTACTTTCATTGATAAGACTTCGATTGGCTGCAAAATGTGGTCAAAACCAAAAGCTTACTTTCTACAATATTCATTTTGAACATGGACATTTGCTCTTGATTTTAGGCAAACTTATGCTTTCAAGCATTGTTTTGAGCTTCCTTTTTTCAGATAAGCTTGTATTGCCGAATACTCTGCACATTGAGATATAAAAACAGAAGATATATATTCAATAGCACTTTACAAAGTGAGAAACTGAATATTTCTAAACAGAAGAATATTTGATTTATATATATATATTTATTAATCTAATACATTGAATAGATAATAAATATAATAAATATTTGTATTTATTCATCTATCCAATAATAAAATTAACACATAATACGTATAATACATACATTTATTTATCTATCTGATAAATTGAATGCATACTAAATATAATAAATTGCATATGTAGGACCTATTATATGTCAGGCATTGGTCTAAGAGCTTGATAAATATAAATTAACTTAATCTTCAGTACAACCCTATGAGATATATATTGCTATCATCCCCATTTTACCGATGGAAATATTGCGGCACAATTAAGTTTCTTGCCTCAATTTCTTAATTTTCCCTTACAGTATATTTTCCCTTCACCAATTCACCACTCAAAAAAAAGAAAAAGAACAAAATACACAGGAACAGAGTAACTAAGCTGAGTTATATGTAGTGGAACGATGTTTGCCATTTTGACCTAGTCACAGAGCAGCTTCTGGCATGGTGTTCCACGTTTAGGGTCACTATCTTAGCTCATTCTGAAGCCGACTGAAGGAGTCCCTGTTGTCCACCTATTTGCCAAAATGATCTCCTTTGTTTTCGGTGATGGTTAAACAGGAAAGTTAGCTTGACTAACGTAGTTTTCCAAGGACAACATTTTGCAGATCATTGATTTTGAGTCATTACATGATAGTATCAGCAAAGTTACCAACCACTATTAGTGGTTCACTCATTAATCAAATATTTAGCATTTAATAAGAATAATGATAGAAAGTGTCATGGGATGTGGTTATAGTTCAATCCATAATAAAATTTGAGTCATTAATTGGTTGACTTTTAAGCAAAATGATCACAGCCTCATCAAATCTTAAACTTGGAACACTTTTGCATAGAACTGCCTTCTCAATACTAGATCCCTTTTTATATTTCAGGCATGACAACTGCAAATTGCTGCTCTTTTTGTGTGTGTGTGAATGTTAACATATTCTAATCAATAGGTCTTATGTATTAGTTCCAGATATCTGTATTAATGAAGAACAATTTTGAGTTTTAAATATTATATAAAATAATGCCCTATTTTAGGCAAAAAAAAAAATAGAGGCGTAATGATGTGCTAGTTTTAAATCATGGAACTGATTTGAGACTTTAAAAGAAAATTGAAGGTTTAATAAATGGATCCTAAAATAGCAAGTCCCTTAAATCAGTACTTGGTTCATACAAATGCATGGGAAGAAGTGTGTAATAAAACGAGAAAAGTGTAAAGATGCTAAGGGAAATAACCTTCATCACGAGCATTGAGAAATGGGAAAAGTCTGAGGTCTCAATTTAGAAAATGATTATACAAAATATAGACAGGTTGCAAATAGATAAATTCAGTTCAGTGGGGGCAAATTAGAAACTCATTTTGGTATCAGTGTAGGCCACAGAGAATGTCGTGAACAGTGAGTTTGGGGTTTTATCTTTTTTATTCATTGTTGCATTCTTAGTGCATAGAGCCATGACCATTTAGGTGGTATTCAATGAATATTTGTTGAATGAATGAAAACGTTAAGCAAAGAAACAGACCACTGCTACAGACATAGCCAAATCTGCTGGTGTTTTCCATTATAAAGTTATGTATTATAAACAATTTATATAAAGACATATATAAATAACATCATTTTCAAAGGTTCTAATATTCAAGTATTTAGTAAGAGAGATGGCAATAATAACATTTGCATGACTTAGTGATTAGCTAAAACAAACTAGAGTATGCTGTTTTGGAAACAAATTATTGCAGAGTATTGTTTTAATGTAGCAATTTTCTATGAGAGAAATAACACAATATTAGCCCACCAGTGAAGCTTCAAAATGTAGCTCTTAGTTTATGATTTGGATAACTTTAATGGAGACAAAACATGTATCAATAGATGTTATATGAGAGTTTATTATTTGGTCATTACCATGTAAATCTTAAAGTTTCTATTCTATAACATTTCAGAATTAATCCTCACAGTTTAAATTTTTGCATTGTGCATAAACAAAAATGAATAAAAGAAAGAACATCTTTCCTCATAAGTGCACCTGTCTTCCACTTTGAGTTAAATACCAAGACATACTTCAGTAAAGCAGTTTTATTAAGATAAGCTGCTAGGCACATCTGGGTTTTTCATAAATGGTATATTTAAAAAAAAAAATAGCCTGCCAACTGTGGTCTGACATTCTGAAATGTTCCCACTGTCTACTTCTTCAGTTCAGTTCAGTTCAGTTGCTCAGTCGTGTCTGACTCTTTGCGACCCCGTAAATCGCAGCACAGCCAGGCCTCCCTGTCCATCACCATCTCCCGGAGTTCACTCAAATTCATGTGCATCGAGTCGGTGATGCCATCCAGCCATCTCATCCTCTGTCGTCCCCTTCTCCTCCTGCCCCCAATCCCTCCCAGCATCAGAGTTTTTTCCAATGAGTTAACTCTTTGCACGAGGTGGCCAAAGTACTGGAGTTTCAGCTTTAACATCATTCTTTCCAAAGAACACCCAGGGCTGATCTCCTTCAGAATGGACTGGTTGGATCTCCCTGCAGTCCAAGGGACTCTCAAGAGTCTTCTCCAACACCACAGTTCAAAAGCATCATTTCTTCAGCGCTCAGCTGTCTTCACAGTACTTTTCAATTCTTTAAAGATTGAATGATATCCAAGGAGGTATCAGCTCTCACAATCGTTTATTGGCTTACTTAAAATTACTAGGAAATTTTTATTGAATGCTATGTACTTGATGTTCTACCTCACTTTATCCAGGCATATTTGCTATAAGAATTTATCAAAAAAAAAAAAAAAATATATATATATATATATATATTGAATAAAAACAAAGATTTAACCTAAGGGGTCTATATAATGTAAAAAAGAAGAAACTGAAAATTCTATGGTTCAAAAAATGTGAATTAATTTTAAAGGTACATTTTAAGTTAGATGCCATTATCCCTTGCAAATGATGTTGTAAAATAATACACATTAATATAAAGTATGATCATGGTTCTTCCTTAAATAAAAATACATGCTAAAAAGACAGTTTGTAGTATACAGTCATAATAACATATATTTTATGTACTATTTAAATATATACCAAAGGATTAACTTTTTTATCTCTGATGATAGGAGAGAATTTAATTTTTGACATATATACAAAATGTATATATATCTGCAGAGAACATATAGCCCACTGTAAATTTGTATCTAGAATACAAGAGAATTATAGAAAATGTACATTGGAAGCTCAGTATTTTTGGAGAGTTAAGATAACTCTTGAACTCTAGTTAGTATTTAATTTACTCTGTATTAGAATTTGAGGGATCACATTTTCTTCATTTTCTCCCTCTAAATCTAGGATCTTCCTGCTGTTTATACCATCTGTTGACCATTTCTTCTCTTTATCTAAACTCTGTTTTCAATGAGCGTTAGAAGAAGCCAAAAATTAGCAACACATGAACCAAACAGTGTCTCCAAAGGAGTGCACTGAGACTTTGGCTTTGGCATTCATTTTGATGCTGTTGTAGCTGCCCCATGATAATTGTCTGTCGTGCTTCCCTGGCCAAATAGCAGTCTAGTTACATGTGGCATGAAAAAATAGAAATATTGAAGGCTCAGATCTAAAGACAGGTTAGGGATTAAAATGCCGGAATAGTACAGGAGATATGCCTTAAATGTTTTGTCATGATAAAAGCAGATGAACTGACAAATTGAAGACAATTATCAGTATTTCCCGTGAGAAACAGTGAAAAAAAAAAAAAAAAGTGGGAGCCAAGTGCAGGGCTCAGGGTTGTAGAATCATTTTATATCAGAGTTTCTGCATTAACTCTCTCTGTATGACTGTAACTCACTCTTTTGAGGAAACCTACACAGATTCTGAGTGATAAACTCCCTCGTTTTTAAAAATATCTTTGAGAAAACAGGGGAATGGCTTCTTACCATGAAAGTTACCTTTATTTCCTGTTGAGAGTTTACTTTCAGTGTAGTTGAGAGCAAAGGGAAATTGAGTGTGCTGTCAGTCTGTAGTCCATCCTGAGTTACTGGGGTAGCTGCCTTTGTTAACTGCCCCCTAGGAATGGTTGAAAGCAATCTCTTAAGCCCTTTAACCTCAATAGTGCCCTGAGCAAGCTCTCTAAAAGTTCAAAAGTACACATTACTCATAAAAGAACCAAACATTTTGATTAGAAAACTATAGAGAACATTCAATGTTGTGAGAGAGTTGTGTGGACTTTGCTGATGATAAGTGCATCCACTGATATATCTCTGGGTTTCAGAAGAGAACTCCATGGAGATGGCATTAAAGTCAAGATTCAGTTTAATTTTAAAAATATTCAAAGTCATTTCTTATATAAGGCTTGATTTTGACTTGCACATTTTGGATATTCTGATTCATTAATTCAACAAATTTTATTGAGCATCTAAAATGCACAAAACTCCATTCTAAGTACTCAACTGTGACTGGAAAAAAAAACAAGAACAGGCAGTCAGAAATGCACAAGGGAAGGAAGCAAAAGAAGGAAGGGAGACAGAAAGGAAAGAAGCCTGATATATTGTTGAAACTACCTAGAGTTCTTGATTCAGCTTTCTAAAATGTTTCTCAATGGTTTGGGTAAATTGCCTTTAAACTTTTACATTGTTGGTGGGAATGCAAACTGGCACAGCCACTATGGAGACCAGTGTGGAGATTCCTTAAAAAGCTGGGAATAGAACTGCCATATGACACAGCGATCCCACTGCTGGGCATTTACCGCGAGAAAACCAGAATTGAAAGAGACGCATGTACCCCAATGTTCATTGTAGCACTGTTTCCAATGGCTAGGACAGAAACCAACCTAGATATACACCAGGAGATGAATGAGTAAGGAATTTATGGTACGTATATGCAATGAAATATTGCTCGGCTATAAAAGGGAAAACTTTTGAGTCAGTACTAGTGCAGTAGATGAACCTAGAGCCTATTTTACAGAATGAAGTAAGTCAGAAAGGGAAAGACAAATACTGTATATAAACGCATATATATGAAATTTAGAAAGATTGTACCAATGATCCTACATACGAGCAGCAAAGGAGATACAAACATAATAGACTTTTGGACTCAGTGGGAGGAGAGGGTGGCATTATTTGGGAGAATAGCATAGAAACATATACATTACCATAAGTAAAATAGTTGACCAGTGTGAGTTCAATGCACGAAGCACAGTACCCAAAGTCAGTGCTCTGGGACAACCTAGAGATAGGGTGGGGAGGAAGGTGGGAAGGGGTTCAGGATGGGGTCACGTGTATACCTACGACAAAATCATGTTAATGTATGGCAAAAACCATCACAAGATTGTAAAGCAATTATCCTTCAATTAAAATAAATTAATTTAAAATTAAAAAATACACTAGGAAATGAATCAGTTAGTTTATTCTTGCAAATAAGTTTTGATGTATTCAGCTACTGAATAGTCTTTGTAATCAAGATTATAGGATTTACTCTCAGGGAACTGGTGTATTAAAATAGGGCAGTAGGTAAATATCACAAAATCATTAAAAATCGATGAGTGCAACCACAGGGTAAAATAGTTGGACTTAATCTAGTCAGGAGTATAGCAAACGGGGAAGGAAAGTCTTTAATGAAAGACTGGCTTTTGAGTTGAGATCTGGAGATTAAGAGGATTTAATTAGGTGAAAAACAAAGATGGGGAGGCAGGGTATGACACAGAAAGAGCATGTGGAAAGCCTCAAAATGTAGGAACTCTGGTATTTAAATGGCTCTGAAAATAGGCAGCATGGCTGAAGATAAGAAAATAATGTGCAGAGCCTCACTGGTAATCATGTTAAGGATCTTGGTTTGATCCCAGAGTAATGGGGTAGCTACTGATAATTTAAATAGGGGAATTTAATTATTGAATTTTAACTTTTAAATTATGTCTCTTCCTGCAGATTAGAGAATAGGGTCAGTAAAAGTCAATATAAACATAATTTTTTATAGAGCTATTCCGTTAGTCCAGGTGAGAAATGATGACTATTTGGACTAGAATGTTTATTTCTGAGATAGAGATAAGTGAATAATTTCTATAAATATTTAGGACGCAAAGCTGTATTGGTGAAGTTTTAGAAATGGCAAGTACAAGAGAGAAAAGTTTAGGAATGAATCTAAAATTTTGAGTATGTTTAATTGAATACATAGTTATGGCATTGGTTGAAAGAGAAAATTCTAGAGCAAGATTTTTTCTTTTATGTGTGTGTGTGTTTAATAGTGAGTGAGAAATGATTATAATTTTGTTTCACGTGTGTTTTCATTGTCTTTGAAAAATCTATATTTCAAGAAGCTGGTTAAATCAGTGTCTTTGATCCACCAAGATGTTGAGTAATATATAGATACACATGTGTGAGCCATTGTCATACCACCTTAAGTTTTGGGCACGGATGAGATTTCCTGTGAACAAATCGAAGCAAGACCAGAAATAATATTTTACTTAATAAAAAGCATATGATGAACTATCAGAAGAAAATGAATAGTGAGGATCAGAGAAACAAGAAGGAAAAGATCGTAGTGTCTGAGAAGGTAACATGGGGAAAAGTATTGTCAGAAATGCATTGCTAAGGAGTGGTAAGATAGGGAAAAAAAAACATTAAATTGAACAATATAGACATCACTAAAGAGCTTAGGAAGCATTCTTATGATGGAATTAGGGGAAGTGAATAGAGTGGAGTAGGCAGAAGACTTGAATAGAGAGACATGTGGTGTGTTAAGGTCTTCTCTTCTGTTGATGCTATTCCATCCTACCATGACCCTCACTAAATATAGCCTCTAAATTTATGAAGCACTTCTTATTTTGTCTAAAAGAGGAGACTTTGTTGAAGATGTTTGGAAAAAAACTAAAATGTTGGAGAAAATATTTACTATGTATTTAGTAGTCCCGTAAGATTATACCAGTTCAGGTTTCATTGTGCTAAATTGTTAATATGCTGCACTATCAGGGTCTTCCCTCACCCGGTATCTTACTTAACATCTGGCTGCAGTCTATTATGGATAAGTTAACTTTTAAAAATCCATTATGCACTTCAAAATTGGTTCTATAATTGTATTATCACTCTGGAAGAATTGGCTACATTTCAGCATAAAAAGTAAATGGCTCTGACTTTTCTCATTAATATTTGATGGTACATAGTTTAATATTGAATTGAAGCAGAACCCTGAGGTGGTCATGAAAAGGACAATTTATAAATGTGAATTTAACCAGGGGATGATAAAATAAATCTTAGTTTTAGTTCCTCTAGGTGAATGAGGCTTACTAGACTCTATCTACTTAAGAATCATATTTAATTAAAAGTAGAACATCTTTATCACTATGAGGGAGAATAATCAACATCTCCCTGTTCAATATATTCAATCAGTGTGGCCCATGAAGAATTAACAAATTCTATCTTTTTTTTGCACACATCCTAGCCTCTGTGTTTATCAATACATTTGAGAGATGCTGATATATACATGAGATTGAAAGGATCTACCCACATGAAGAAACCTCAAAATTGTTGTCAAGTGGACTACCTCTATCCTATTCATTTTGCTTGACTTTATAGCAAAGAGATTGTATTTGCTGTCTTTGCTTTGGGAAAACAAATGCCTGGCAGTAAGGTGTCTTGGTCATTTTTTGTGGAACCACAATATGCCAGTGTATATTTATTGTGCTTAGTGTTTTTAGAAGGCAAAATCTTGAAAGCACCTAACAATAGATAATGTTATCTTCTCTAACCAGATCGTGGGTTTATTACAGAAAACAAAAAATGTGGTTATAAATTTTTAAAAGTACTTGCATGTCACTTTGTTTTGATAGCCTCAAATACCTTGAGATTCACGGCATGGTTACTCAAAGGTTCTGTCCTTACTCCTGTCATTTGTCTGTCAACCAACAATTTAGGTGAAAGGATGCCTCACCTTGATGATGTTTTATATATTGTTTTATTAACAAACAAATATCCAGGAAGAAGCAAAGCTTTTTAAATAATTTGGGGCACCCAGTACAAAAGTGACAGTCTGGGAACTCTTGATCAAAACTTTTAAAGAAAGGCCACAGCAGAACATTAAACTAAACATGGGGCTCTTTAAGTATGGACCCTTTAAGTATGATATCAGCCGTATAATAAGGCATGTAAACAATCCTGAAAAAACTAAGCCAGGATCTAAAAATCCATTCCAAAGGAAATCTAATACAAGACTTCCATATTTATCTCTCAAAACCTAAAAGAAGTAGTCAGTTCTTATCTTTGCTACACTTCCCTGAATTTGAATATTTATACAATTTCCCTGCACATCTACCACATATACATATAATTATATACCATATATATATATAATTATATACCACATATACATATAATTATATACCACATATATATATATTAATTATATACCACATATATATATAATTATATACCACATATATATATAATTATATACCACATATACATATAATTATCTACCACATATACATATAATTATATACCACATATATATATAATTATATACCATATACATATAATTATCTACCACATATACATATAATTATCTACCACATATACATATAATTATCTACCACATATACATATAATTATCTACCACATATACATATCATTATATACCACATATACATATCATTATATACCACATATACATATCATTATATACCACATATACATATCATTATATACCACATATACACATAATTATATACCATATATACCATATATATATATGATTTCCCCCAACAGCTCCTGTTGGCATTGCGTATCAATTAAATAATCTATGGACCATCTGCTCTGAAATTCCCACTATATTCAAAGTGTATTTTATAACTTCTTTTGAAGTAAGGCTCCTTTTGTGTAGTTTCATGGTCCTTAGTTTTAAAACTCAAGATTTTCTCAGTTATAAACAGAAGGGCTTTGGCCCCTCTTCAGCATCAAAGCCAAGATTTATTCAAACTGTCTTTTGTAACTGTTTCATGCAACCCCATGACCCTAATCAGGTAGATGCTGGAAATTTAACACTGCAAACTAAAATGAAGTTTGAGCATAAAAACGTACTGTTAAATGGAGGATAAAATTGAAGCAGCCTGTTTTGGAGCATGGGCTTGCCTCAGGCTCTGCGCGCTTTCAGGAGAGCTCAGACTCCAAGTACTTCACAGGTTGACAGGAATTGCACAGTCCAGTCTGGGACCCATTAACGTAAAAGAAAATAGAGAAACTGGGACCCTCAAAACATCCTAGCCCTCTGATTCAATAGTACTTTGAATTTGTCCTGGCAGTTTATTACTAATTGTTCTTCAAAAATTTGCAAATATATATTCCAAATAAGAAAACATCCAACTTAGAAATTCTCTTTAATCTGCCTAAACTAGTTACCTTACTTGATATTCAGTTCTTTATTTATTGAAGGTAATCATATTCTTAATATGGGCAGAATGATCACTGTCATATTTGAATACATCAGACTCACTTAAATTGGAAGTTAAGATCAGATGTGAAAGATAGTAAAATAATAAAGAACAGGGTAATTGTTAATTAACATAACAAAAACATAACTATAGACTTTCTGGCCAAAACTTGGGCTTCTTTAGATTTTTTAACTAGGGGAATTTGTTTGTATGCTTTTAAATTCATGCAGAGATGTGGGCTTATCCATGCCCCTCCCCCCTCAAAAAAAGGCATAGAAATAAATGTATTTTGTTCCAATCTAGTGAAGAAGTAGCAAAAGTCTACACAGCCATAGATAACTATGCTTGTTAAGTGCAATCTCAACAGCATATTAACAATTCTACCCATATCCACTGAGTGTATTGACAGGCAGTTTATGGTGTTTCCTTTTTCCTCTGTTCAAACAATACCACAAAGGAATTTTGTGAATGTTGATTTAATGCTTAAAAAAATTATATTAGAATGAGATCAATTTCAGACTTAACTAGTCCTAATGGCTGTAATAATGAATAGCAGTAGTAAACAAACCTGAGATGTTGGCAAAGAAGATCAGAAGAGACATATTTTGAGAAGATGTTTTCTCTATTTAAAAAATGGTAATTTGTCCTCTAATGAACATTTTATGAGGCAGAGTCTCATCACTTAGCAGACTTTGAGATCATGATAGCTTTCCTAATTAGTCTGTTAATGGTAGCAGCATAGTGGAGATGGTGCTTATAGGCAGACTCGAAGTCAGGAGATAATTACTCTGGTTCTTGAGTAAAGCAGAAAAAAATATCTCAGAAATACCCTGTGACAAGCTCCACATTGCAGCACATCTTGGGGGGAAAAATCCTAACATCATTAAGTGTTTTTAGCAATCTGTCATGGTACTAACTTTTCACGCTTCCAACAAAACCAGTCAAGTTATCACAGTATGTTACAGGTTCTTTTATCGCTTCTTGGTCCCCTTCTGTGAGATATTTCACAATGAATGAATATCTAGAAAAAAAAGAGGTATGTGCGACTATTTACCAGAATATCATTGTGCCTAGTATGCAAAATATCTAACTGCCAAACTGAAAAATGTGGATATAAATTCATGTTCTGATGCACATTCACAGGCTATTTTAAAAGGAATTGTTCTAATGCAGCTAGCTGCAGGTATTTTATACTAACAGATTATAACCATCTGAATAAAGACTCACTGAGCTGCAAATAAACTTATATTGGAGTTTGGGCTCTCTTTCTCATTGATGGTCAACCTTAGATCAAGACAGTGTCTGTCAGTCAAACTATACAAAATCATTTGAGAAAGAGGCGATATTAAAATACCAATATTTTTTTCTGAAAATTTGAAAGACACATACTTCAGTTCAGTTCCGTAGCTCAGTCATGTCTGACTCTTTGTGACCCCATGAATTGTAGCACACCAGGCCTCCCTGTCCATCACCAACTCCTGGAGTCTACTCAAACTCATGTCTATTGAGTCAGGGATGCCAACCAGCCGTCTCATCCTCTGTCATCCCCTTCTCCTCCTGCCCCCAATCCCTCCTAACATCAGGGTCTTTTCCAATGAGTCAACCCTTTGCATGAGGTGGCCAAAGTATTGGATTTCATACTGAAGTCCACCCAACAAATCATTTATATTTGTAACATTTATATAGCAATTCTGAATTTGTATGAATATAATACACTATTAGCATAGTCTCAAAAATATCAAGCAAAAATTTAAAGTAATATAAGAAATAATTGTGGGAAACTTTATTATATATGCCTTTTCTAAAAGTTTTCAAGTGATCAAAGGATATTTAGGAAATCCAGTCCCTTATTAGGTTATAAGCCTAGATTCAACTGATAGCCAAAGATTGATATTCAACTGATTTCACACTCTGACTACTTTGAGTTACAAGGAAGAATAAGAAAAAGATTTGAAATTTTGATATTTAAATTTGCATCTCTAAATAACACATAGTCAGAAAATTATGAGGCAAAATAGAATATCTTCAAAACTGAAAAATATACATCATTTCAGTTCAGTCACATCCATCTCTTTGCGATCCCATGGACTGCAGCATTCCAGGCCTCCCTATTCATTGCCGTTTCCTGGAGGTTACTCAAACTCATGTCCATTGAGTCAGTGATGCCATCCAACAATCTCATCCTCTTTTGTCCCCTTCTCCTCCTGCCTTCAATTTTGCCCAGCACCAGGGTCTTTTCCAATGAGTCAGTTCTTTATATCAGGTAGTCAAGTATTGAAGCTTCAGCTTCAGCATCAATCCTTCCAGTGAATATTCAGGATTTATTTCCTTTAGGATTGACTTGTTTGATCCCCTTGCAGTCCAAGGGACTCTCAAGAGTCTCTTCCAACACCACAGTTCAAAAGCATCAGTCTTTCCAATGCTCAGCCCTTTTTATGGCCCAACTCTCATAGCCATATATGACTACTGGAAAAACCATAGCTTTGACTGTATGGACCTTTATTGGCAAACTCTTTGCTTTTTAATACTCTGTCTAGGTTTGTCATAGTTTTTTCTTCCAATGAGCAAATAACTTTTAATTTCATGGCTGCAGTCACAAATTGCAGTGATTTCAGAGCCAAGAAAATAAAGTCTGTCACTCTTTCCATTGTTTCCCCATCTATTTGCCATTAAGTGATGGGACCAGATGCCATGATCTTAGTTTTTTGAATGTTGAGTTATAAACCAGCTTTTTCATTCTTCTCTTTCACATTCATCAAGAGGCTCTTTAGTTCTTTATTTTCTGCCAGAAGGGTGGTGTCATATAGAAATTAAATAAGCAGGGTGACAATATACAGCCTTGACATACTCCTTTTCCAATTTGGAACCAGTCCGTTGTTCCAAGTCCGGTTCTAAGTGTCACGTCTTCACCTGCATGCAGGTTTCTCAGGAGGCAGGTAAGGTTTTCTAGTATTCTCATCTCTTTAAGAATTTTCCACAGTTTGCTGTGATCCACAGAATCAAAGGCTTAACATAGTTAATGAAGGAGAAGTAGATGCTTTTCTGGAACTTTCTTGCTTTTTCTATGATCCAATGATGTTGGCAATTTGATCTCTGGTTCCTCTGCCTTTTCTCAATTTGCTTGTACATCTGGAAGTTCTCAGTTCATGTACTATTGAAGCCTCACTTGGAGAATTTTGAGCTAGCATGTGAAAATCGTGCAATTGTGAGGTACTTTGAATATTCTTTGGCATTGCCTTTCTTTGGGACTAGAATGAAAACTGGCCTTTTCCAGTCCTATGGCCATTTCTGAATTTTCCAAATTGGCTGGCATATTGTGTGCAACACCTCAACAGCACCATGTTTTAGGATTCAAAATAGCTCAGCAGGAATTCCATCACCTCCACTAACCTTGTTTGTAGTGATGCTTCGTAAGACCCACTTGTCTTTACATTCCAGGGTGTCTGGCTCTAGGTGAGTGATCACACCATCATGGTTATCTGCGTCAGTAAAATCTTTTCTGTGTAGTTCTTCTGGGTATTCTTGCCACCTCTTCTTACTATTCTCTGCTTCTTTTTAGGTCAATACCATTTCTGTCCTTTATTGTGCCTATCTTTGCATGAAATGTTCCCTTGGTATCTGTAATTTTCTTGAAGATGTCTGTAGTCTTTCTCATTCTGTAGGGCAGTGTACAAAGCTAAAATCCTGAATCTAATGAAAGTAACTTTCCAGAATAGTAGTACATATCCTTTAAATTTTTGTCCATCCATCTGCTTTTTTTCTTTCTTTAATTGCCCACCTGCCAAAGGGAATTCCTCTCAAATTTTGAAGAGTAAATACAGTGTGATGCTCTCCCTCTAACTCAACAATTGTTGTTTAGTGACTTGATTTATCAACTAGACATGTAGATGTATGATGTAGGGCTTACAGGACAATAAATGATGTCATGTTGTCTAGGCTTGAATCATGAAAAACTGCATACTTTTTTTTTTTCCAACTTATGTGTTTTCTATGTGATTCTGCCTGATCATTTTTAAAATGGTTTCAGAATATTGTAAATGTATAGGTTTTAATACTACCTAAATACATCAGTTCATGGAAAGTCCTTACAAGAGTTCTTGGGACAGAGTAAGTTCTCAGTTAATGTAAGGATTTACGTTTCTAGTTACTTAGGAATCAATGTAGCTATAGCATGATGCAAACAGTGGACTTGGATTGGAATTGAGTACCTGCCAATTACTAATTTTATACCTTTGATCAGGACTTTAAACATTTATGAACCTAGGTTTTTATAGTGATATTAAAGTTGCCATTATAGGGAAACTTATTGTGAGTATTAAATGCAAAACAAAGACATCATTCATTCATATATTCAATAAAGAACTATTCACAATGTATAGCAAATATGGTGAGTTATAGTTCCCATCATGCATATCGAAAATACAATAACAAAAAAGACATAGTCACATGCTTATGGAATTTATAGCGGAAAGTCATTAGGTTTTTATAAATGTTTTCTTCTTTATTCAGTTTGGTTTCAGTGTATCAGTCCTGGGTAGGATGAAATATTTAAGGAGTGACCTTTGTTGCCAGGAAATAGCATAAGGCAATTCATATCTAGGTTTTTTCAGGGTAGAAATACATTTTTTTCTAATATCTTCGACAGATCATGAAGATTTCTTCTTTCTATATTAGCAATTTTAAGGAATTGCTTAAAGTTTGGATTATTATATAAATCTTAAACCTTAAATCTCTTTCTATGTATCCCAATAATGAGATTGAATTTGTTGAGGAGGCTATGCAGAAAACAGAAGCAATCTGCATTTATTTTTTACTTTCTGTAGATGAAATTTTCCTTGGCTGCTAATGCAACAAATATTGACCATTAATTACAACTCCTAGTAGAAAACAGAAATATATCAAGTAGTAAGACAGGACACACATGGTTTTTGGATATCGGTTTAGTATTTATTTTTTTAAATATAATTTACAAAAATTTGTAATCCATCTCAGTCTTTCAAGGACAGATGTTTCTAAACTTGTTAAAATTTTGAAATTATAAGTAGCTGTTTGGGGAACATTCTAGGAATAATTATCTCTTAGGATCAAACTTGAATCTCACTATCTTATTTCTTCCAACTTTAGCTAATTATCTATTTGTGTATTCATGAGCAGTGTTGTATTGCTGATGAAGATGCTAATATTTTAGTAGTGACTGTCTGCAAATGCAATGAAAACACCTTACCAAAGCATAGGTTTGCGTAATATAATGATAATTCTAGACATATCAGCAGCAGTTATCAAGCTAGGATATCAAATATTTTCATGATAGACTGAACTTTAATCATCCCACCAACACCAGTGCAAGAATGGTGACATATGTAGACTTCACCCAGAATTACAGTCATTTATCTCCATGTCTATAACTTCACTCTTCAGTAGGATATCATTATGGGAAAGGTTAGAATTAAAACAGTAGGATTATTAGAAAGATGGAAAAAGGCATTTCAGTTTGTTACAGTTGAATTTCATGTGTCATAACCATGAATTTGGCAAAGCCTTATTATGGCATATGTTGAATTAATTGGGCAGCCTCATGCTACTTAATTAAAGCCTGAGGAATTTTGATTAGTTGAATAAAAGGCATAGCATAGGCAGGTATACTATTTCATTGTTCTTTTTCTTTCTTAATCATCTAAAGACTTAATCTTTAGATGTTTGTGGACCATCAAGTTACCCCTGAGCCATTCCTATCAAGGAAATAAACTAACAAGCCCAAAGGATTTTGCTACGAATCTGTTCATTAGACAACGTACAGTTCACAGATGAGTTAAAATGTGGATTTCAGCCCCAAATTCCTACAGAGATCAAAGCAGAAGCATTTGACTTTCTACATTTCACTTTACATTTTGAGACTTAGAGCAGAATACTTTGAAAGATTTTGCTTATCTGTCCTTTCTGTAATATTTTAAAAGCCCTAAAGGTAGGATGGACCTGAGTTAGATTGTTAAATGCAAATATGGCATATGTCATTTGTATTTAAATGACTTTAACATCCTCTAATATTACCTAGAGGTTTGCCTTCCAAATGGGTATGAAAAGTCAACTATAAGTAAAACTAATCTTTTTTTTTTTTCAAAATGTATAAAAAGGCTTAATGCTTGAACTCTACAGAAACATTAATTTTAGAATGAGAAAAGTGAAATTTTGTGTGTCTGACTGATTAATATGTTAAAAATCTGTTTTATTTTAGTCAACATATTGTTCACTTTTATTTCTTCTCCAGAATAATATGGAAATCATTTCTATGTCCACTAGGCAATGCCTTCGTTTCTTACCAGCATCTCTTTCATCACTTTCTAGCTTCTGCTCCTCCCTGTTTATTCCTTTCTTTGTTGCCTTTTCATTTTCAGTGAGAAAATAGAAATAATCAAATTGGAACTACTTTATTTTGCCAGTATTGAATGACAATTCCTTTAATATTTATACGATAGTATCCCTTGACTTCTCATCAGAAAAAGAAACATTCCTTGATCCTACCTTTAAGGGCAGGCATCATTCCATTTATGCATTGCATCCCAAGGTGTCCCATTCACATGCTTTCCTCCTGTCAGGACTTCTTCAGTTCAGTTCAGTCCCTCAGTCGTATCTGACTCTTTGTGACCCCATGAATCGCAGTATGACAGGCCTCCCTGTCCATCACCAACTCCCGGAGTTCATCCAAACTCATGTCCATCGAGTAGGTGATGCCATCCAACCATCTCATCTGTAGTCACCTTCTCCTCTTGCCCCCAATCCCTCCCAGCATCAGAGTCTTTTCAAATGAGTCAACTCTTTGCATGAGATGGCCAAAGTATTGGAGTTTCAGCTTCAGCATCAGTCCTTCCAGTGAACACCCAGGACTGATCTCCTTTAGGATGGACTGGTTGGATCTCCTTGCAGTCCAAGGGACTCTCAAGAGTCTTCTCCAACACCACAGTTCAAAAGCATCAATTATTTGGTGCTCAGCTTTCTTCACAGTCCAACTCTCACATCCATACATGACCACTGGAAAAACCATAGCCTTGACTAGATGGAACTTTTTTGGCAAAGTAATGTCTCTGCTTTTGAATATGCTATCTAGGTTGGTCATAACTTTCCTTCCAGGGAGTAAATGTCTTTTAATATCATGGCTGCAATCACCATCTGCAGTGATGTTTGAGCCAAAAAAAAAAAAAAAAAAAAAAAGGTCTGACACTGTTTCCACTGTTTCCCTATCAATTTCCCATGAAGTGATGGGACCGGATGCCATGATCTTCATTTTCTGAATGTTGAGCTTTAAGCCAACTTTTTCACTCTCCTCTTTCACTTTCATCAAGAGGCTTTTTAGTTCCTTTTCACTTTCTGCCATAAGGGTGATGTCATCTGCATATCTGAGGTTGTTGATATTTCTGCCAGCAATCTTGATTCCAGCTTGTTTTTCTCATGATGTACTCTGCATATGAGTTAAATAAGCAGGGTGACAATATACAGCCTTGCCATACTCCTTTTCCTATTTGAAAACAGTCTGTTGTTCCATGTCCAGTTCTAACTGTTGCTTCCTGCATATCGGTTTCTCAAAAGGCAGGTAAGGTGGTCTGGTATAGCTTTCCAGTACTACCCATTTTTCATTCTATTGGATTATTTGCAATGGCCTAAAAAGGCAAGTTATACTATTAACTATCTTTCAAAATATTATTATACCCCTCTCTCTTATGCTTTCTTTTGCCTCTTTTAGCACCTTAAAAAAAAAAAGTGTATACTTGCTGTCTCAATGTCTTAAAGTCTCTTTGTAGCCCTAATTAACTTCAATCAGGTGATTGCTTTTCAGTTATCATCTTATGCAACTGTGTCGGGAGCCGTGTTAAGCATTACTGACAAAATGGAGGCACAGTCCCAACCCCCTCTCCTCATCTTGCAGGCAGGGCCCTGGGATGAAGGAGTTAGGCCTTGTGATTTTGACTTGTTCTTTCCTTTCTTCCACTGAGTTGCCTGGAAAGAATGTTAAGGTGCTTGAGAAAAGCATGAGAAAGCACAAAGCCTTCTACAGTTGTGCCCAGAAAATAATCTATAAAATAACCATTGACATTTGTTCAAGGGTCTTTACAAAGAATGTCCCAGGATGAGTATGTAGGCCTCAGCTTGAGGCCATAGGAAGGATTATTATCTGAAACCTGTTTGTGAGGGGAATGTTTATGGCAAAAGAAGTTTGCTGAGTTTAGGTTTTAGGATTAATTAAGAATAGCTAGAAGCCTTTTTAGAAGACAATGATCTTAAGATGCTAGGGGCAAACAGGATTTAGAAAGATAAGAAATAAGCTGAGGAATGTAGCATGAGTTACAATGTAATCACAAGTTAAGTATAGTAAATCTGGGTGGGGGAAACTAAAAACCTCCAACCTAATGCTTTTGTCAAAGTATAAAAGAGAACCTGAAGCTTGAAATAAACATGTAGTCCTGTACTTTGAGTCAGAAGCTACATCATCATTGCCGACACCGTCCATCTCTTCAGGTTGAATCCCTGAATGCTGGAGCTGGACTCCGGCACAACTGCCTGATTCCTGTCTCTGAAATACTTTTGTTACTTAGCTTCGGATACACCTTTTTACTCTCCTTTTCATTTCACCTCTGACCTCCAAAATTCTGCCCTTGAATTATCTATTTTCTAATTTATTTCTATGATATGTACTTGTCCTATGCATTAAATAGCTTTTATAGGTTGATTACCTCCATGTTTACATTTCAAACACTGATAGGTCTTCTGAGATTCAGACTCACATGTGATTTTCTTAGCTGATATCTTCTCTTCAATATTCATTCAATAGCTATATCAAACTTAACTTATACTATTATGCTGCCTTTCACTTTCCTGCTCAAACCAAGCCTCACCAAACCAAGTCTTGCCAAACCTCAGCTAATAGCTGCATAATTCCCTCCATTCTACCATACCATATGCCAAGGGCTTAAAATCATCTTCAATCCTTCTGTTTATTTCCATTCTCACATCCTATTAATCTACCAGGTCCATATTGAATCTTCCGCCCCACCATCGAGAATGTGGCCATTGTTCTTTTTTTTTTTCTTTCTCTTCTAAACTGTGTAAGTGTAACCAAAGTCAGTTCAGTTCAGTCACTCAGTTCAGTTCAGTTCAGTCGCTCAGACGTGTCCGACTCTTTGCGACCCCATGAATCGCAGCACGCCAGGCCTCCCTGTCCATCACCAACTCCCAGAGTTCACTCAGACTCACGTCCATCAAGTCTGTGATGCCATCCAGCCATCTCATCCTGGGTCATCCCCTTCTCCTCCTGCCCCCAATCCCTAATATCAGTCACTCAGTTGTGTTTAATTCTCTGTGACCCCATGGACTGCAGAGCACCCAACTTCCCTGTCCATCACCAACTCCCAGAGCTTGCTCAAACTCATGCCATCAAATCAACTCATCCTCTGTCATTCCCTTCTCCTCCTGATATCAATCTTTCCCAGCATCAGAGTCATTTCCTATGAGTCAGTTCTTCACATCAGGTGGCTGAAATATTGGAGCTTAAGCTTCAGGATCAGTCTTTCCAATATATGCAGGACTGATTTCCTTTAGGATGAACTGGTTGGATCTCCTTGCAGTCCAACGGACTCCCAAGAGTCTTCTCCAACACAAAAGTTCAAAAGCATCAGTTCTTTGGCCCTCAGCTTTCTTTATGGTCCAGCTCTCACATCCATATATGACTGCTAGAAAAACTAGCTTTGGCTAGATGGACCTATATCAGTAAAGTAATGTCTCTGGTTTTTAATATTCTGAGTGTCATAGCTTTTATTCCAAGGAGGAAGAGTCTTTTAATCTCATGCCTGCAGTCACCATCTTCAGTAATTTTGGAGCCCAAGAAAATAAACTGTGTCCCTGTTTCCATTGTTGCCCCCATCTATTTGCTATAAAGTGATGGGACCGTATGTCATGATCTTTGTTTTTTGAAAATTGTTATAAGCCAGCATTTTCACTTTTGTCTTTCACTTTCATCAAGAGGCTATTTAGTTCCTCTTCACTTTCTGCCATAAGAGTGGTGTCATTTGTATATCTGAGGTTGTTGATATTTCTCCCAGCAATCTTGATTTCAGCTTATGCTTCATCCAGCCTGGTATTTCATATGATGTACTATGCATACAATTTAATTAAGCAGGGTGACAATATACAGCCTTGACGTACTCCATTTCCTATTTGGAACCAGTCTGTTGTTCCATGGTCAGTAATAACTGTTGCTTCTTGACCTACATACAGGTTTCTCAAAAGGCAGGTCAAGTGGTCTGGCATTCCCATCTCTTTCAGAATTTTCCACAGTTTGCTGTGATCCACTCAGTCAAAGCCTTTGGCATAGTCAATAAAGCAGAATTAGACGTTTTTTTTCAGTTTTTTTTTTTTTTTCCTGGAATTATCTTGCTTTTTCAGTGATCCAATGGATGTCAGCAATTTGATCTCTGGTTCCTCTGCCTTTTCTAAATTCAACTTAAGCGTCTGGAAGTTCTTGGTTCACATACTGTTGAAGCCTCTCTTGGAGAATTTTGAGCATTACTTTGATAGCATGTGAGAGGTGTACAAGGAGAAGGCAATGGCACCCTGCTCCAGTACTCTTGCCTGGAAAATCCCATGGATGGAGGAGCCTGGTGGGCTGCAGTCCATGGGGTCGTGAAGAGTCAGACACGACTGAGTGACTTCACTTTGACTTTTCACTTTCATGCATTGGAGAAGGAAATGGCAACCCACTGCAGTGTTCTTGCCTGGAGAATCCCAGGGACGGGGGAGCCTGGTGGGCTGCCGTCTATGGGGTCGCACAGAGTCGGACCCGACTGAAGCCACTTAGCAGCAGCAGAGATGAGTATAATTGTGCAGTCGTTTGTACATTCTTTCGCATTGCCAATCTGGTACTGGAATGAAAACTGACTTTTTGCAGTCCTGTGACCATGGCTGAGTTTTACAAATTTGCTGGCATATTGAGTGCAGCACTTTAACTACATCATCTTTTAGGAGTTGAGATAGCTCAACTGGAATTCCATCACCTCCACTAACTTTGTTTGTAGTGATGCTTACTAAGTCCATTTGACTTTGTACACCAGGATGTCTGGCTCTAGGTCGGCGATCATACCATCATGGTTATCTGGGTCATTAAGATCTTTTTTGTATAATCCTTCTGTGTATTCTTGCCACCTCTTCTTGATATATTCCGCTTCTGTTAGGTCCACACCATTTCTGTCCTTTATTGCGCCCATCTAACCAGAGTCATTGCATACTATCTCACAGGTTGTACCCAGCAATCTTGATTTCAAGCCACCAGCATCTTTCACATAGTATATTCCAATATTTTCCTCTATTTCCATTTCTACCCCATAAAAGTGGTCTGTAAAATAGCAAAGGTGAGCTTTTAAATACAAACAAACAAAAATATTTTACTAGTAGTATATGTAAAACCAAAGAATGGCTGCAGTAACATTTAGACCAAATGGTTTACAAAGTCCACATGATCCCACATAATGTGGATTTTACTTACCCACCTTGATCTCATTTCATGACATATTTTCCCTCATTCACTATTCAACAAACTTGCTGAAAAAATTATATAATTTCCTTCATGAGACTTTTTGTTACTATATAATTAAAAATACCATTCCCATCTAATAATATACTTTTTCCATATTCTTATTTCTGCCTGTGTGTGTGCATGCATGCTTGGTTACTCAGTAGTGTCCAGCTCTTTCTTGACCCCATGAATGGTAACCTGTCACGCTCCTCTATCCATGGAATTTTCCAGGCAAGAATACTGGGGTGGGGTTGCCATGCCATATACCAAGGGATCTTCCCAACACAGGGATTGAACGTGCCTCTCCTTCATCTCCTATATTGCAGGCAGATTCTTTCCACTGAGGCGCCAGGGGAGACCCCTATTTCTACATGAAATTATATTTATTTGCCTGGTTATGTACTGATTATCTCTACTAGAGTATAAAATTCATTAGAGCAATTCCTGTGCCTGTCTTACTCACCACTGTGCTCCTCATCAACTATAATTATTCAGGACACATAATACATGTTCAATCAATATGTTACACAACTTTATTGATGGTCCTTTTCCTATCATTTAAAAACTTTTACAGGTTTCCCAATTATTAAACAAAATTCTTTAGCCTTCATCGATTTAGTTACACTCTCTGATTTTTCTCTCCAAGTCCTGTGACCTGATTTTTCCATTTTTTCTATTCTTGATTTCTTGGTAAATTTCAAATGTACTGATTTTTTTAGAAAATAATTTATCTCTGCGTTTATGACATCTCATCCTTCTAGCTCTTCTTTTCCTCTATGCCTAACATCTTTCAGTTTTATTAATTTTATTTCTCTCCTAAACTCCTCCTTACCTTTAACAAAGGTAAAACTCGCTCGAATTTCAGTTCTCAGACATTTACCCTTTGCTTTCATGTATACTAGCCAAAGCCATGACTTAACTCTTTACAGATACCTCTAATAAATTTCATCCCTCTCTATTTCTTATACCCTTGTCCTATGTTTCTCAAGACACTTCTTTTCTGCCCTGCACATGTATAAAAATTATTTCAAAGTTGAGAATCATATTAGACCCTTTGCATACTTCCATCCTTGTTTTCGCATCATCAAGTCCTGTCAATTGTCTCTTTAAATTAAAACTCAGCTCTCATTTCCATTTATACTTATCTGATTCTAGCTCTCAAAAGCTTATGCCTGGCTAACAAATTAATTTATCTCCTCTCATAATCTCTGTCTTCCTCAAGGCCTATGTAGAACCAAATCTAATTTTCCTAAAATACTGCAATTATCATAGTTTTATTCTTCCTAATGAGTTATAGTAAATTCTGACTGCAAGCAGATTAAATCCAAGATATCCTATCCTCCAGTTACTTCAAAATCTGAGCATATTTTCTCTATCCAAAATTAGCTGCTAATTTTCTGCAACATATTGCATGCAGCATGATGAATTGGGATGCTTAAAGCTCTGTAGCTGAATTACTCATCAATTCCAATGGCATGAGGTGTGTGGAATAGCCTAGACTCTGTCTAAACCAAGCTGATCTTGAAGCTAATTATTCAGTGTTCTTGATGTAGCAAGGCTGAAATACAGAAATGTCATGTTCATTTCTTTTGTCACAATCCCACCAATATTTCAAGTCCCGCAAATTACACAAGTTTTCCCTATTTATAAAAAGTCACAGAACCTGTTATCTTCATCATATATTATTACAGTTATTTCCTCATATTGTTTTATTTTCTGTACATAAGCTTGTTTCTCCAAAAGGTTGTAGGTTCCTTGAGAAAGGAGATTTTATTTTCTACTTGTCTTCTATGCTTAAACTTACCAAGTCAGAGGATTATAAACTTTTGTCCACTGAACTGAATCCTCTTTGCTTTAAATGTGTCACTTACCATTCTGACAAAAAACTTGTTACTAGATGAGACACCTTGGCCCTATTACAAATATTTCCAAATGGTGCTGTGGAGCAAGGCTTCCATATGCAGCTCTAATTGGAGCTTCGAACTCTCTGAATCATAGTTCCTAGGAAATAGCATCTTCCAAAACCCTCACTTAAGAGAGATGTTTATTTTATAACCATTACCACATATAAAATCAACTGAAAGAGTTGAACCTTCTTGGAAAACATAGCCTATAATGCTCCATACTTATATTCCTTTGTATGGGAAATAACTACTGGTCTTGGACCCACCTAAAAGTAACTAGATTTTTAGAACTTGAGTTCAGTTAACAAAACATTCTCATGTACTGGATTAATGCATTTCTGTCATATAAATTATAAAATTTTAAAATGTGATAAATGCATATTCACACATACTATTATTATTAAGAAGGATGCTTTCCAAACAAAAGTCATGTGTTAAATAAATTCTTAGATATTGAAAGTGCTTAGAAAAGGATGCCAGATAAAAGAAATTCACTGACTAGTTAGCATTGTGTAATTTTCCATCCACTTACTAATTTTATTTCAAACTTAATATTCTTAGCCTAATCACTGAAATATCATGTTTTTGTGGTTGACTAGATTGCAGTGTGTAATTTGCTTGACTTCAAATGCATAATATACTGTTTGAACCATTATATACTTAACTCACTGAACCAAATAGTGAAATGGTTTAGTTTTTACACATTTCACAAGTGGAGCCACAAACTTTATTGATCAATCAGCATACTTTAGTGTTTCAGTTTTATGTGCAGTGCTGAATGAGCCATATAGTTACACGAATAGCTTTATATGTTTCTGGAATTTAGCTGCAAACTCTCCTAGCCAAAAGAAATTCTATATTGTGCTTCACTTAAAATTCACAGTGCCATTTTGTTATCTCATACTTTACTGGTAAAGTTATATTGTCAATAAATCTCAGCAATTCCAGTATTTGCTTAAGAGTTATTAAGCTATGGTAGCAATGGGTAATTCAATGCAAGTGAAAAGTATAGGTGCGAACAAGTTCCAAAACCTACGTAGTCAATATGTAGCTGAGAGGAATGGCAAGATAAGATAGGTGTTACCAGTTCTGCTGTTTGGGTCAATAGGGAATAATTTATTTTCACTAAATTATTGACTCAATTGAATTCTAATTAAATTCTTCCTCTCTCCCTTAATCTCCATCCCTATTCCCATACCTTATTTTCTCCCGATTCCTTCTGCTTCTTTGTCTCCCCTCAGTTGAATTGTTTATAACCCATTTAGATGCAACTTGAGAGTCTTCAAGTAATGGAAACTTCCTGATGGTTGAAAAATGAACCAACTATCATGGTCTGTAATATTTATACTTAAATCTTGCCTTATTAAAAAAATGTCATTATACCTCTCCTTCCCTTTCTGTCCTAAGCACAATTTGGCAAAAATCCATTGTGTTTTAATAAGCTTCTTTCCCACTTTACTGAATGTTGATATTATGTATTAGATATTCTGACTTCATTATATAGAATTCTTAATTTCCTAATAAATTCAGTTTACGTGAATTGATTAATTTTATAATACATTTTAGAGGATTCTTTTAGTGAATGACATGAAATAGTTTGCTAATTTATAGCTGTGTATGTATGTATTGGAATATTTGTGTGCTTGTATGTATTTTAAACCATTCCTCTTTTTTGATGAGTTTTACTTTTTTTGAGGATATACTGAAAAATTCCCCCCTCAAATTTTGATGCTAAATTGCCATAGATTCTTACAACTTTACCTTTCTGGGCTCTTAATTTTACTATAACTTGAGTGATATTTTAGATTCCTTCATGGTAGATTTGATAGCTAATTAATGTCCACTTTTCTGAATTAAATATTTTATTATATTTTTAAAAAATTCCTCTTCACTACAGAAAAAAAATTTAGAATTATAATGAAAGAGAAAAGCTATAGAACTGTAAGTCCTGCTACTGGTTCCAACATTTTATAGCTTTGGGAAAGTAATATAAATACAAATTAAATATTTTAAATGAGACAAAGAAGTCAATGAATATTTTTTAACCAATCATTTTTTCCAAAGGTAGAAGTAAATTTAGGCCAGAGAGATGGTAGTAGGTGTTGATTAGTTGAATTGAAAATTGTTCAGATGTGCTAGTACTTTTTATGTGCACTGTTTTTGGTAGTGTATAGAGGCACTTGCCCAACAAAATACATCTGTCAGGATCAGAATATATTGAAGATTTCACTGGTAATTTTAATGGTCTCACAAATCACAAGAGAGGAAATGCCACCAAGCATTTACTGTTTATCTTTTTGGAGCAAATATCATACGGATGATGCCAGAAACATCCAATGAAAAAATCGAACAGATAAGTCTGAATAATTTTCTGAAGTCTGTTTCCTATGAATTATTATTACTATTTAAGAATACTGTCTTAGGAACTTCCCTGTTGCTTTTCTCAATATATATGAACAGAAATATATCAGGTCCTTTCTGGGTGAAAGGTTTGAAAGCTGGTAGCATACTTCTTTCTGTTTAGGCAAGTTAGTCTTGGAAGATAGGACACCCCACTCCCCATTTGCCTGTAAAGTGATAGTGAAAGTCATTCAGTCATGTCCGACTCTTTGCAACCCCTTGGACTATGCAGTCCATGGAATTCTCAAGGCCAGAATACTGGAGTGGTTAGCCATTCCCTTCTCCAGGGGAATCTTCCCAAACCAGAGATTGAACCCAGGTCTCCCACATTGCAGGCAGATTCTTTACCAGCTGAGCCACCAGGGAAGTCCTGTAATGAATTACTAATTCTATAAATTTTCCAAGTAAAACTGCATAAATTCGAAAAACTACTTTGGATTGTATCAATGTCAATATTCTGTTTGTGATATTGTACTATAATTTTTACAAGTTTCTATCACTGGGAAAAACTGGAAAGAGTATGCAGGATATCTCTATATTATGAATATTCCTTACCACTACATGTATATCATCAACTATCTCAACAAAACAAATCTAAGTAAGATAATTTTAAACTCTTGGGAGAGAAGTTTGGCCTAGTGAGCACTACATACTTGTAACATTGATAGTTTCATGGAATTTCTAATAGGCTTAAACATCATATAGCAGAATATTACTAGTATGAATTTCCTTAAGTTTCTGTGGGTATTTTTGATGTTTACATTTGAAGAAGTGAAGTGAAGTTGCTCAGTCGTGTCTGACTCTTTGTGACCCCATGGAGAAACCTGGAGAAGCCTGTTAGGTTTCTCCATCCATGGGATTTTCCAGGCAAGAATACTGGAGTGGGTTGCCATTTCCTTCTCCAGGGGATCTTCCTGACCCAGGGATCAAACCTGGTTCTCCAGCACTTCAGGCAGACTCTTTACCATCTATGCTATCAGAGAATCCCTGATGTTTAAGTTTATTTTTTTATGAATATCTTATTAATTAATTCTTTGTTAGCTTATGTATTATGCATGCATACTAAGTTGCTTCAGACGTGTCTAACTCTTTGCGACCCTATGTACCATAGCCTGCCAGACTCATCCATCCATGGGAAGAATACTAGAAAGGGTTGCTGTGCTCTCGTCCAGGGAATCTTTCCAACCCAGGGATCAAACCCTAATCTCTTACATCTCCTGCATTGGTAGGTGTGTTCTTTACCAAAAGTGTCACCTGGAAAGCCCTGGTTTATGTATTGCAGATATCTCTTTTCAACTTGCCTTTCCTTAAAGTAACAAATAATGAACAAAAGTTTTAGTTTAATGTAGACAGTATTTTTCTTTCTGTTTAGTGCTTGTATGCTCTTATTTCAGTTATACATTCCAACATCAAGGTCAGAATAATATTAATCTGTATTTTCTTGTAAGCATCTACAATTTGACTTTGAATATACAAGTTCTGAATCCTTTTGGAGTTGATTGGTATCATGTAAAGAGATGGCCCATCTTATTTCATTTATTATTTATACAGATAACTAAATTTTCTAGCTCCATTTGTTGGAAAAAAAATATTGTTTTCTTCTGAGGATCCATTTTATCTACCCCTATTATAATAAACTCTCATGTGTATGGAGGTCTGTGTCTCCTAATTTATCCTTTAACAATCTGTCTACTTCTAAACATTGTCTTACTTTTCATAAATTTATAATTTTTTCATAAGTCCTTGCTCATTCCATGTTATGTATCTTTATATGTGTTTTGGTTCTACTAGACTCTCCTTTATCAATATTAATTTTAGTCACAAGTTGTCAAGGTCCTCAAATAATACTTTTGACATTTTGAATGGGGTTGCTTTAAATGTAGAGACTGCTTTGGAGAAAAATGACATTTTCACAACAGTACATCTTTCCATGTCTATCAGACTCTTATCCCCTTTAAGTCCCATGTACACTTCCTTTTTTTTTTACATCATTCCCTGCAATACATTACAACTTGATTAAACAGATGTATGCAAAACAAGTTTCAGAAATATATCATAAGCAAATATGTCTAAAATATTTGAAGTATTTCTAAAACAGACATAAAATACCAAAGCTTTATAAAAAAAATTGATAGATTTAATTAAACTATTAAAAAAATAAAACTGGTTGATAAGAAACTTTTAAATACAAGTAAAAAACTTAAATAGCTAATATTTATGTAGGAAATATATATATATAAACATACCTATATACAATACAGTTAGGTATATTTTGCTTTATATAATATACAAATGTAAATGTGTATATATAGTTATAATGAAATGAGTGTGTTTGGTAACTCTGAGTATTTATAAAGGCCATAATAACCAATTAGAAAAAGTGAAAATTCCAGTTATTAATAAGAAAATAATAAAAGTTTTACGTGCTCCCCATATTTTCAAGTAGATTTTTAATGGCCATAAATATATAAAGAGCTAGATTGCTCTTATTTAGTCATCAGTTTCACAAAAATGTAAAACAAAACAAAACAAAACAATAATTCTCAAGTATTATCCTGGTTAACACTCTCTTATATTCTTCCTGGAGTATAAACTGGTGAATTTTTGAGATGTAAATTTGGTTGTCTTTCAAATTGAAAATGAACATGTTCTCTTTTACTAGGCTATTTTCTTCTTTGAATTCATCTTGAAGAAATATTCTGTTTACATAAGTATATGTATACAGGATTTCTACAACAGTGTTTGCTGTTATGAGATAGGAGCTACCAGTAGGTGGACCAATATGGGTATTTAAATGAAATATTGAAAATCTATGCTATAGAATGCATTGCAGCAATTTAAAAGAATAAGATAGACTCTCCTTAACTGAGATGAGCAAACTCCAAGATTCAGTGTCAATTGATCAAAGATAGAACAATAGCTCTAAAACAGAATCTCACCTGTCTTTGAGACAATGTGTGAATCTCTTTGAACATGTAAGTTAATATATGTTTGTACTTGTCCGTTCACTTATAGAGTCAATCAAAGTATATAAAAAGGACCAGAGGTTTACACATCAAATGAGCAGTAATAATTTATTCTGGGGCAGAAAAAGGTCTGGGATTTTTGACAAAAGAGTGCGTTTTGTGTTGTTATTGTTGATGATGTTATATTCCTATTTGCGGCTTAACATTTTATAGAAAAAATACAATATTACTCTAAATTTGAAAAATTATCATAACTAAAAATAAAAAAAAAACACACAAAACTTCTAGGTCTCTCTAACAGAAAATTTATTGGCCTGCGCAGCAAATATTAGCTTGTTATTGCAAAATGATGTATAACCATCGTAACTTATCTGATACACAGGAGAATGTATATTAGAGCAGGTGCAATGGCTCCCCAACTTCCCTGATTTGATCCAATAATAATCACTTTTCTTACTGAAAGCCAGCTAGAAACATCAGCTTTCTAAACTGGACTGCTTTTCCATTTAGGGAATAAATCAAAGAATTCTTAAAACTGAGAGCATTTTAATTTGAATTTGAGTGTTTTCTTGTTCCACATTATTCTTCTCTAATTGGAGCATCTCTTCTTCAGTTGGGTGCTAGAAAATTATCTGAGAAAATAGCAATTATTCAAACTCAGTCTTGTGTATATTGCTCAACAGAGATAACTCATATTTCCATTGTCTTTCATCCCCAGAATAGCAATATTTAATACATCCCATATGTCTGATTGGATATCACTGGGAGTACTGTGGAAGAAGGGCTAGATTTAGATGTGGGAAGGAAATTACATGCAATTACAGTTTCAATTATTGTGGTATTTATCCACAGGCTGATACTGTGAGACTTCTAAAATGTTCATTTGTCCTAACTCTTATCTCTTAATCAAAAAAGGCACCGTGGATTACTTCCTGCTGGAACGATAAACTGCTAGTAAAATACTTATTTTTCTGCCATTGATGCAGACTTTGAGTTTCTTTATTGATTTTCCAGATGCTGCTCTGTGTAGGATATTGGCATTATCATGGTAACAGAAACTGGATAATTTTGCAGAGCACTGATTGCTAACTGCATAGGTCAGCCTGAGGTCAGCTTTCTAAGCATGGTTGACAGCATAGAATTCTTTCCTGATTAGTTCTCTGAACATTAAGTAGAAACCAACTGTCTTCTCTGGTTAAAAGTGTTTTTAAGAAGTGAAAACTAATATTCACAAAATTTTTTTAAGGTACACATTGAGGAATTCTGGGGGAAAATGTTATAACCAGGTTATGGAGAAGGAAATGGCAACCCACTCCAGTATTCTTGCCTTGAGTATTCCATGGACAGAAGAGCCTGGAAGGCTAGAGTCCATGGGACTGCAAAGAGTTGTCTATGACTTAGTGACTGTCACTCACTCACACTATGGATCTTATAGCGTTGATCATATTACTTGGGTGCCATCCCTTCTGAAATTTGTCCTGAGATATTAGACAATTTACACACTCAGATATATTAAGCAATTACTAGAGCCTTTCTTTCTCTTTGAGTAATATTCCAGATTTAAAAAACATAATAGATTTTTAAATGTAAATATAAGAAATTATGATCTATGAGTCACATAGTAAGTGTGTGCATGCTAAATCACTTGAGTCCTGTTTGACTCTTTGACCCTATAGCCCACCAGACTTCTCGAGCTATGTGATTTTCCAGGCCAGAATACTGACGTGGGTTGCCATGCCCTTCTCCAAGGGATCTTCCTGACCCAGGGATCAATCCTGCATCTCTTAAGGCTCCTGCATTGGCAGGTGGTTCTTTACCCCTAGTGTCACCTGGGAATCCCACCTAGTATTATGGCTCAATGTTTGCATCTTCTAAAATTCATATGTTGAAATCCTGACCTTTGATGTGATGATATTAGGAGATGGAGCCTTCAGGAGGTGATTATCAGGTTATGAGGGTGGAGACTTCATGAATGAGATCAGTAACCAGATCAATGACTGGAACTCTTGGTATTTTGAAATTTAATCTGGTTTGGAAAATGTATATTTCCTCTGAGTGAGAATCAATATATGGGAATATGCATATAACCTTTAAATATGATTTGAATAGTTCAACTGTAATTATGAATACAATGACACAGTAATATAAGATGCTTTGAGGTTTCTTTTTCCCCACTTATTGTGTTATTTTCGTTTTGCTTTGCATTTTCCATAACTCTTCCAAATGTATATCAGTGGTCCACTCTTAAATTCTTCTGAAGATCCTAAGTTTCAAAGCATGAGCATATAGTCTAGATGGAGACCAGTGAAGATAA
Source organism: Ovis aries (assembly GCF_016772045.2). NCBI lineage: Eukaryota > Metazoa > Chordata > Mammalia > Artiodactyla > Bovidae > Ovis > Ovis aries. The sequence continues at coordinate 3,769,206 of NC_056075.1, forward strand.
TTTACCTTTAAATTCCTGTTTTCTTCTCCTAAAAAACAGAGCTAAAACAGTGATAACTTTTATGTTTGCACATCAAATTACACTCTAATGATTGACTGATTTTTTTGAAGGCCAGTTTTGTGCTTTAAACTCATGCAAAACTACATCGATTTTCATCTCTTGCTTGAGTGACTTGCCAAAACCTGCCAGATTTCAAAGTGTAACACTTCAAAACTAGGGGAAACTGCAGAGTAGAAGACACAATGAAAATTTGTATCATTTATTTAAGAAAACAGTAATGGGGCCAAAAATAAGGTGACACTAAGAAAGATGTTTTGTCTAGGGCAGAAATTCGATTTGCCATGCCATCTAAAGTGATGATATTTCTTTTAGACTTTTTCATTGAAATGGCTGCCTCACTTATACAGTCACATTTCTATGCATCCTGAAAGATAATTTTCCCATTGGAAATTAATAGGTTCGCTCATTCTGACAATATTTATTGGGGCAGTGAATTCCACTGGAAGATAATGATTAGATTTTAACAAATATATTTTAGTTGTTTCTAAGTATTTATGATAAATTTTACCACACTACAGGTGGATGGTGGTAAAATTTTTTGGTTTTCTTTCAATTATTGCAGAAAGAATAACACAGAAAACTTGGAAAATGGCATATTTTCTTGTTTCTTTCCCAGAGATGCAGATTCTGTGTTTAACCAGTTTCCCAATAATGTATAGAACACGTACTGAGAACTTTGAACCAGTGTGGAATGGTAATTGTTTACTTCTGTCTATAATATTAGAGGTCCTTTCATGTTAATATATCGGAGAAGGCAATGGCACCCCACTCCAGTACTCTTGCCTGAAAAATCGCATGGACAGAAGAGCCTGGTAGGCTGCAGTTCATGGGGTTGCGAAAAATCGGACACGACTGAGCAACTTCACTTTCACTTTCCACTTTCATGCATTGGAGAAGGAAATGGCAACCCACTACAGTGCTCTTGCCTGGAGAATCCCAGGGACTAGGGAGCCTGGTGAGCTTCCGTCTCTGAGGTCGCACAGAGTCGGACATGACTGAAGCAAATTAGCAGCAGCAGCAGACGCAGCATGTTAATATATAAGCTTAAAATGCTGAAGAGAGTGGCATGCCATCCATTCTGCGAAAAAATCTAAACAATCTATCAAGTAATGATCTTAAGAGAAAAGGGGATCATGACAAGCAAGAAAGAGAAATTTGCAGCCTTTATAATGGGAGATACTAAAGGCCCTTTGACCAGGGAATGGAAGGTAGCATTCTACTTCATGCTGGACTGTCTCTGTGATATTCTGGACACATTATATTTTGTGGCTCACATGTCTCTAAAAAGAACTGAGGGCAAGTGATCAGAATATTCTCATTTTGTACACATTTAATTGGTAATGATCTTTTACAAATAAATATTTTTTTTCTTTTTTAAAATTTTTAATTGGAGGATAATTGCTTTACAATATTGTGTTAGTTTCTGCCATATATCAACATGAATCAGCCATAAGCCTACATATGGCCCCTCCCTCTTTTTTTATTTTTAATTTTTATTTTTACTTTATTTTACTTTATAATACTGCATTGGTTTTGCCATACATCACGAATCCACCATGGATGTACATGAGTTCCCAAACATGAAGCCCCCTCCCACCTCCCACTCCACACCATCCCTCTGGATCATCCCTGTGCACCAGCCCCAAGCATCCTGTATCCTGCATCAAACATAGACTGGTGATTCGTTTCTTACATGATAGTGTACATGTTTCAATGCCATTTTCCCAAATCATCCCACCCTCTCCCTCTCCCACAGAGTCCAAAAGTCCGCTCTACACATCTGTGTCTCCTTATTGTCTCACATACAGGGTCATCAGATAATGCTATATTTTAAGGTTCACACATATATCAAAGATTATACAGGTTTTAAAGCAACACTTTTAATCTGAATTTAAATTATTTTATAGAGTAAAATGGCAGGTTGAGTGAAATGGAATATTAACATTTAACAATTAGAGAGAGAGTGAGGTATGGATGATTTCTTTTGAACAAAGGAATCAATTCAAAAGGGTACTTCAAACCCAATGCTCAGTGATTTGTGTAAAAGCTGTTTTGAATCCGGAAATAATGACACACTCAGAACTCACTTTAGACAGAACCTGTGTTTGAGGGAGCCTCTTAAAACCAGAATGTTGATTATTATTGCCCATTAATTATCTACTTTAATGTTTATTGAGTCCTGGCATTGTGCTGGTCACAGAACAGAATATGGCCTTAAAAACACCAGCCTACTGAGTGAATGTATCATTTTGGGGGAGATAGAACAAGGCTTATGTCAGGAGGCTACATCTACGTGACCCGTCTTATAAAAAGTAAAAGACTGCACAACAAAACCTCCCTAACAACATAATATGGTGTGGAGGTTTTTGAAGGGGCTTGGGATTGTTATTCACATAATATTTTTTCCTAAGTAGCAAACTGGGACCACAATTTCCCCATGGTATTTTCATCACAATTTAGATTCAGCAGAGTCTCCTTTTTCCATTTACAATTCCCTGCCTGCATTTAATATTTATGCAGTACTGAAATAAGTAAAATCCTAGAGTGCTGCTCTTGTTCATTTGTTTTGTGTTCGGGGGAAGCTGTGCAGAGTTCAATAGAATATGAAAATATACTATATTGTACTCATTATGAACATAGCTGCTAAATGATAGACTATTGTGGGAAATAAACTTCCTTTATAGGGAAATGCAATGTTTCCTATTTTCTTTCATCAACTCAGTTGTTTTATTTTCTACCATTCATATAAGTTGTTTTTAAAAAGATCTTGTTTAAGCAAACTCTTTTGTAAGCTTTTCATTCCATTTCCTCAGAAACATTTTAAATTGTTCATACATTCCTATACTTAGAAAAGATTATTTTCCTGACCTCTAATTATTAGTTCTTAAATCCTACAACCTATCATAAATTGTAAGTTCACTATTACCTCATACTCACTATGTATAATTTTATCTCCTTGATGACATTCTATCAGACCTAAAATGCTCTGAATATGGGTATTTTCCTCCTTTATGTATAACAGTGATTTCAGTCTTATTCCTTTCTAAAAGATTAAACAAGACCTTTGCCTATTTTTTTCTTTTTGAGAGATCTTTTCAATGTCTTCAGTTATTATATATAATTCTAGACTCTACCTCCCTCCAAAAAAATTCTTCTTTAATTCTCCACTACCAAAAATTTATTCATGTTAACAACTCCTCCTCTAACTTTTCAATTAGAAAAGCAAAATCTAAGGTGCCACAGTCCATATGAGAGACAATCCTACTAATGGTTTAGGAAATGAATCTAGAAGTAAGAGTCCTGAGTCTTAATCGGTGACCTGGGCAAAACTACTACTCTCAGCCTCAGTTAACTTGAAATAAAAGAAAATCATATATATATGATTTACATGTGTGTGTATATACATATATATATGATATACATGTGTGTGTATATACATATCTGCTTTCAAAATAATTGTGCATAGCTAATAGAGTAGAATTCAATATTACAAAGAATACATAGCACAATGCCTTGCACAATCCTATATATTAGTTGTCTCAATAAATTCTGGAAACTCACACAGCTAACAGATGGCATTGGAGGAACTAACTTCTCTCCTCCTATAACTAAGAAAATCCACCTTCCTGAGAAAAAGGAACAATGCCTTTGCTCATCCTAATAGTAGTTGTTTGGACTATAAAGAGCCTGAACACTGAGGGACTGATGCTTTTGAACTGTGGTGTTGGAGAAGACTCTTGAGAGTCTCTTGGACTGCAAGGAGATCAAACCAGTCAATCCTAAAGGAAATCAACTCTGAATATTCATTGGAGGGACAGATGCTGAAGCTGAAGCTCCAATACTTTGGCCACCTATGCGAAGAGCCATTACAAAAGACCCTGATACTCAGAAAGATTGAAAGAAGGAGAAGGGGAACAGATGAGATAGCTGGATGACATCACTGACTCAATGGATGTGAGTTTTAGCAAGGTTCGGGAAATGGTGAAGGACAGGAAAGCCTGGTGTGCTGCAGACCATGGGATTGCAAATTGTTGGACAAAACTGGGCAATTAAACAACATCCATACATGACTACTGGAAAAAAACATAGCTTTGATTCTATAGACCTTTGTCGACAAAGTAATGTCTCTGCTTTTTAATATACTGTCTTAGGCTTATCATTGCTTTTCTTCCAAGGAGCAAGTGAACTCTGTCTTAAGTCAAATGGATAGTTTCTAATTGAAGTATAGTTGTTACACAATATTATATGTTACAGGTGTACATTATGGTGATTTGAACATTTTTAAAGGTTATATACTCCATTTATAGTTATTATACAATATTGGCTTTATTCCCTGTGATGTACAATATATACTTGTAGCTTATTTTATGCCTAATTCTTTGTACCTCTTATCCTTTACTCCTGTGTTTCCCCTCCCTCCTTCCCTCTCCTCACTGGTAACCACTTGTTTGTTCTGTATCGCTGTGAATTTACATCATTTTGCTATATTCAGTAGTTTGTTGTGTTTTCTAGATTCTGCATCTAAGTGATATCATCTAAGTATTTATCTTCCACATCTACGTATTTATCTTTCTCTGACTTATTTCACCTACATAACGCCTTCCAACTCTAAACTTGTTGTGACATGTGGAAAAATTTCATTATTTATGGCTGAGTAGTATTCTGTTGGGTATGTATGTGTGCATATATGTATATGTGTGTGCCCATATATGTGCACATATGTATATATGTGTATGTGTGTACATATGTATATATGCACACATATATATATACATATACCACTTCTTTATTCATCTGTTGATGGAAACTTAGGTTGCTTCCATATTTTGGCAATTGTAAATAATATTGTTTTGAACAACGTGGAAGACGTATGTTTTGAATTAGTGTTTTGCTTTTTTTGGATATATACCCAAAAGTGGAATTGCTGGATCATATTTGTAGTTTTTGAGAAATCTCCATACTGTTTTCCACTGTGGCTGCACCAATTTATAACCACCAGCAGTGTACAAGTGTTCCCTTTTCTGCAAATCCTGGCCAATATTTGTTATTTGCGTTCTTTTTGATGATAGCCATCCTGACAAGTATGAGATGATAGCTTGTTGTGGTTTTAATTTTCATTTCCCTGATGATTAGCAAGGCTGAGCATCTTTTCACCTGCTGTTGGCTATCCACATTTCCTCTTCGGAAAAAAAAAAATGTCTAATTAGGTCCTCTGCCCACTTTTTAATCAGACAGATTGCTTTTGTTTTTGATGTGAGTTGTAGGAGCTATTTATGTATATTGGATATTAACTCCTTATCAGTCATATCATTTGCAAATATTTTATCCTATTCAGTAGGTTGTCTTTTTGTTTTTGTCATTGTTTTCCTTTTTCATGAAGCCTAAAATTTAATTAGGCTTCATTTGTTTATTTTTGCTATTATGTCCTTTGCTTTCAGTTCAGTTCAATCCCTCAGTCATGTCTGACTCTTTGTAACACCATGGACTGCAGCACTGCAGGCTTCCCTGTACATCACCAACCTCTGGAATTTGCTCAAACTCATGTCCATTGAGTATGTGATGCCATCCAACCACCTCATCCTCTGTCATTCCCTTCTCCTCCCACCTTCAGATTTCCTAGCATCAGGGTCTTTTCTAATGAGTCAGTTCTTTGCATCAGGTAGCCAAAACATTGAGCTTCAGCTTTAGCATCAGTCCTTCCAATGAATATTCAGGATTGATTTCCTTTAGGATTGACTGGTTTGATCTCCTTGCAGCCCAAGGGACACTCAAGGGTACTTCTCCAATACCATAGTTAAAAAGCATCAATTCTTCAGCACTCAGCTTTCCTTATGGTCCAACTCTTATATCCATACATGACTACAGGAAAAAACATAGCTTTGACTAGATGGACATTTGTCAGCAAAGTAATGTCTCTACTTTTTAATACTCTGTCTAGGTTTGTAATAGCTTGTCTTCCAAAGAGCAAGCATCTTCCAATTCCATGGCTTCAGTCACCATCTGCAGCAATTTTGGAGCCCAAGAAGGTAAAATCTGTCCCTATTTCCCTTGTTTCCCCATGTATTTGCCAGAAAGTGATGGGACTGGATGCCATGATCTTTGTTTTTGAGTGCTGAGTTATAAACCAGCTCTTTCATTCTCTGTCTCACAGAGACATTCTAACTCAATGAAACTATGAGCCATACCATGTAGGGCAACCCAATATGCCAGGTCATGGTGGAGGGTTCTGACAAAATCTGGTCAACTAGAGAAGGGAATACCAAACCACTTCAGTATTCTTGCCTTTACTACCCCACAAGCAGTATGAAAAGGCAAAAAAAGATATGACACTGAAAGATGAACTCCCCAGGTTGGATAGGTGCCCAATATGCTACTGGAGAAGAGTGGAGAAATAGCTCCAGGAAGAACGAAGAGGCTGAGCCAAAGCAAAAACAATGCCAAGTTGTGGATGAGACTGGCAATGGAAGTAAAGTCCGATGCTGTAAAAAACAATATTGCCTGGGAACCTTGAATGTTAGGTCCATAAATCAATGTAAATTGGAAGTGATCCTTTGTTTTAGGAGACAAAGGGAAAAAAAAAAAAAAAAACCTGCTAGGATTTATGTCTAAGAGCATCCCGCCTATGTCACCCTCTAGGATATGGCTTCCAGTTTTATATTTAGCTCTTTAATATATTTTAAATTTGAATACCCTCAATTTATAAAGATGCAGAAAAGGAGATTTTTGAAATTTTTTAAGTGCAAGTTGGGTTTCCCAGGTGGCTCAGTGGTAAAAGAATCCACCTGCAGGGGACAGTTTCAATCCCTGGGTCAGGAAAATTTCGCTTTAGTAGGAAATGGAAAATTGCTCCAGCAGTCTTGCCTGGAAAATTCCATGGACAGAAGAGGCTTGCAGGTTACAGTCCATGGGGTCGTTAAGAGTCTGACATGACTGAGCTCGCAAGTAAAGGAAGCGTAAGTCAATCTTTCAGTCTGCTAAATCAGTTGTAGATTTGTTCTTTCAGAGTCATATTTTTGTTTATTCAGAGATCATTTAAACGGAAATTAAAATAGAATAACTGACCAATATATTCATTTTTAACTATTTTCTCTTTTGTGGTTTCTCCCACTGAGATTTGAATTAAGTACATTGAAACTATAAGAAAAAAATGACCATGTGTTTCAGGCTGTGTAGGAGTATTTACTGAAAACAAACTTAGAAGGGAATTTGCTTCTGGGTTTCAAATCAAGAATATTAGATGTAAACCATTTGCCTCAACATCTAAGAATTAGGAGTATACATTTTACTCTCTTAGATGTTTATAGATATAACTGCTTTGAATATATTCAAAACTGAGAGCCATTTGTCACATATGGCCTGGGCCTATTTCAAGTTATGCATATTAAATATGTGTTCCAGGGCCAGAGTTATTACAACTAGAAAATGCTGATGTTTGTGTTGTAACTAGAACCCTTTTTCTAGCAACTGTGGTGTCTTGGAATTCAAGGCAACTTTGAAATGTTTGGTGTTCTTAAAATTGAAATTTTGTGTGTGAAAGTCCATATGACAGGTGCTGCTGCTGCTAAGTCGCTTCAGTCGTGTCCAACTCTGTGAGACCCCATAGACGGCAGCCCACCAGGCTCCCCCGTCCCTGGGATTCTCCAGGCAAGAACACTGGAGTGGGTTGCCATTTCCTTCTCCAATGCATGAAAGTGAAAAGTGAAAGTGAAGTCGCTCAGTTGTGTCTGACTCTTAGCAACCCCATGGACTGCAGCCCACCAGGCTCCTCCATCCATGGGATTTTCCAGGCAAGAGTACTGGAGTGGGGTACCACTGCCTTCTCTGATATGACAGCTAGGGTGTGGATTATCAGAATCCCATGTGACCCTTTGTTCTGGTTCATTCTGCTATCACAAATGATCATATACTGAATACTTTAAACAAAAACACTTATATCTCATGATTCCAAAGGCTGAAAGTCTGAGATCAGGGAACCAGTATGGTTGGGTGCTTGATGAAGGCCTTCTTCCTGGTTTGCAGATTGCTGTCGTCTCATTATATCCTTGCATAGTGAAGAGAGAGAAAGGAGAGAGTGTGGGGTAAGGGGAGAAGAAACAGAAGAGCCAGAAAGCACAAGATCATGTCTCTGTTACAAGGACACTAATATCTTAAATAAGGTCTCCACTCTTATGTCTTAATTGCCTCCCAAAAGCCCCACCTCTTAATACATGGTGGGTTAGGATTTTAACATAAATTTTGATAGCCTGTAGTATCCACTGATTATTAAAATTACTTTTCCCCATGCTCAGCAGAAGGAGATGGTCATCTTTTGCAGAAGTCTACATTTTCTAAATGATGAGTAATTACTTCTAATGTTTTCTTCCCATGAGGAAATTTCTGCAGCTAATAATACCATCTCACTTTGGATAGCTTCATGATATGTGACTTTTACAAAAAAGGGGACTCTGATTCCTGTGATGACTAAAAGTGCCTACATGCAAGGTGGAATTTATATATTAACAGAAGATTCTTAACTAACCTAATGAAGAATCCAAAGAAAAACAGATACTACATTCTAGGTATTGCCAATAGTCTATTTTTAAAAATGTCTAGTAAGAATGGGGGATGGAGTAGAATTTTAAAACAGTCTTTTAAAAGTTTTATTCTGATTTTTTAGTTATTATTAAGATTCTTATAACTTAATGCATGCTAACATATGGTAATTAATATTGCTTACCTAACAAAGTGAATGTTTCTCAAGTGATTTAAATGAGAGGAAAAACAAACATGTACAGTATATACTTACATACTTAACATTATGAAAAAGGATGTTTTCTTATTTAGACATAAAATTCAAATTTAGTAGACTCAAAGTTCTATAATCTAGGCTTGAGAGGAAAGCAGAGGTAACCCATGACATTAGGTATTTATATCCAATATAAATATTACATACAAACTGATGGCTGGGATTTATTAATTCTCAAAAGGCTTGGTAACTACACAGTAGAAGGTGGGATGTAGGGAGAGAAATATAATTTTAAACTGAGCTCAGCTTTGGGATACCTGTATGAAATTACATATTAAAGTAAAGCAATGACAGTCATTAGGCAATGCAAAGAAACACACCCTGTCGTAATCAGGTTGACTAAATCTTCATATAATCACTCTGTCACCTCATTATTAATTTCCACAGGCAATGAATATTTTATTATTATGTACTTCCATATAAGCTATTTGGCCATCCTTACAATATCTGCTAAAAATATTATTTTGTTTGTCCTATAAACCTATGGAGAATATGCATTACATTATCTTTTACAACTTCGCTCTCATACATAAGACAAACATTGCTAATATGTTTGATGAGTTCTTAATCTATTTTGTTCTAACTCAGCAAACTTTCAATGTTTCTAATAGTGCTTTCTTGCTGATGAAATGGAAAAGTAGATACACAATGCGAAAATGAAATTTTACTTGTGGTGAGGGAAATAAAGTAAAGATAATAATGAAAAAATAACAGTATGAGAAAGTTAAAAAACAACACAGAATAAAAGAATTGTAAAATGTTATTCATATAATGAATTTTGAAATAGTTTAACCATGATGGGGTTAAATAAGCCATTTTATCAATTTACAAATTATCAGTTGGCAGTTTAATGATCAAAGGAGATAATCATGAAAGAATAGATAAGAAATGTACAAACTAGTCATAGTGTTTGAAGCATCATATATATTTTTTTAATTTTTAGAAGGGTGAAAATCTAATTCTGCATATTTTGTGCAGATTCAATTTCCAAATTCTGAGAATGCGCTATAGTTTGGAATGTACAACTAAAGGAAAATGCTTAGTAATAGATTCCTTAAACAAATTTTTACTGTTTTTTCAACATCTTGTGAATCAATAATTATTTTAAATTATAAAGGTAAATAATAAATAATAGTAATACAGAACATGAGGAAAAATGTTAAAAGGGGCAGAAATCTGCAGCATTCTCCTGAAAGATCTTTAAGAAACACATTAAGAATATTGTGAAAAAAGTGAAAATCTGCATGAATCTTAAAAATAGTTTATTTTAAATCTATTGTATTGGTTGATATGTCACTTAGAATTACATTGTTTGGAAGAAGGATCAATTTTTCACAATGTCAAGATGTTGTTATTCAGTAACAAAGTTGTATCTGACTCTTTGTGAACCCATGAACTACAGAACACCAGGCTTCTCTGTCCTCTACTATCTCCCTGAGTTTACGCAAATGCAAGTTGATTGAATCAGTAATGCCATCCAACCATCTCACCCTTTGTCATCCCCTTCTCCACTTGCCTTCAATCTTTTCCAGTATCAGGGTCTTTTCCCTAGTCAGCTCTTTGCATCATGTGGCCAAATTATTGGAGCTTAGCTTCAGCACATCCAATGAATATTCACGGTTGATTTCCTTTAGGATTGACTGGTTTGATCTCCTTGCAGTCTAAGGAACTCTCAAGAGTCTTCTCCAGCACCACAGTTCAAAGGGGCATCCCAGGCAGTGCTAATAAAAACTCTCCTGCCAATGTACTAGAAATAAGAGAGGTGGGATCGATACCTGATTTGGAAAGGTCCCTGGAGAAGGGCATTACAACCCACTCCAGTATTCTTGCCTGGAGATCTCAACGACAGAGGAGTCTGGCAAGCTACAGTCCATATGGTCACACAGAGTTGAACGTGACTGAGGCGACTTAGCATACACGCACATGCACAGTTCGAAAGCGTTGATTCTTGGGTGCTCAGCCTTCTTAATGGTCCAGCTATCACACCCATACATGGCTTTCAGAAAGACCATCACTTTGCCTATATAGACCTTTGTCGGCAAAGTGATGTCTCTGTTTTTCAATATGCTGTCCAGGTTTGCCATAGGTTTTCTTCTAAGGAGCAAGTGTCTTTTATGTTGTGGCTTCAGTCACTATCCACAGTGATTTTGGAATCCAAGAAAATAAAATTTCTCACTATTTCCACTTTTTCCCATTTAATTGCCATGAAGTAATGTGACTGGATGCCATGACCTTTGCTTTTGAATGTTGAATTTTAAGACAGCTTTTTCACTCTCTTCTTTCACTTTCATCAAGAGGCTCAAACTTTAGTTTCTTTTTGCTTTCTGGTATTAGTGGTATAACTACATATCTGAGGTTGTTGATATTTCTCCTGGCAATTTTGATTACATCTTTTAATTCATCCAGGCTGGCACTTTGTGTGATGTACTCTACATGTAAGTTAAATAAGCAGGGTGACAATATATAGCCTTGACGTACTTCTTTTCCAATTTTGAACCAGTCTATTTTTCTGTGTCTGGATCTAACTATTGCTTCTTGACCTGCCTACAGGTTTCTCAGGAAGCAACTAAGGTGATCTGGTACTCCCATCTCTTTAAGAATTTTTCACAGTTTGATGTGATCCACACTGTCAACGTTGACTTTAGCATAGTCAATAAACAGAAGTAATTATTTTTAGGAATTCGCTTGCTTTTTCTATGATCCAGAAGATGTTGGCCACTTGATCTCTGACTCCTCTGCCTTTTCTAAATCCATCTTGTACATCTGCAAGTTCTTACTTCATGTGCTGCTTAAGCCTGGCTTGAAGGAATTTGAGCATAATCCTGATGTAATTCCAGGTGAACTATTTCAAATGTCAAGATATCACAAGGCTCTAAATAAAATTTTGAAAATAATCATTGAAATTTATATTTAGCATGCATATATAATCTTTTTTTGAGGGTTAATTATTTTACAGTATTGTATTGGTTTTGTCATACATCAACATGAATCTGCCACAGGTATACATGTGTTCCCCATCCTGAATTCCTCTCCCTCCTCCCACCTGTACCATCCCTCTGGGTTGTCCCAGTGCAGCAGCGCCAAGCATCCAGTATCATGCATTGAACCTGGACTGGCAATTCGTTTCATGTATGATATTATACATGTTTCAGTGCCATTCTCCCAAATCATCCCACACGTGTACTCCAATGTTTATCACAGCACTATTTATAGTAGCCAGGACATGGAAGCAACCTAGATGTCCATCAGCAGATGAATGGCTAAGAAAGCTGTGGTACATATACACAATGGAGTATTATTCTAACTTTTTTTAAATGATGATTTTATTGGTTAGAGTGGAGTGTGCACAGTTGTTGACTATGTACAATGAGGTGATAAAGTTCCCAAAATATTTGGAATCACAGATAAGATTGTATAAATTTTATACTACTTCATATACTGAATATGAATTGGTAATGTTGACTAAATGAAAAAAATTCAAGAGGTTGAAGCTAGAATGGAAGTAAAATCTTCCCTTCTTAAAGAAATCTAGAAATATAATTATCACTTAATAAATGAGACTTTTATGTTTCTATTAGTATCACAGGCTGATTCAAGATCAATATTTTTAATACTAAGGTATACTCTTTGTTTAAGAAAATTCATTTTCTTAACTAATTAGCATTTAATTTTCTCCTTATTGGTTATTTCCCTTTAGGAAATGTCAGTTCATCATAACTTTTAACATGGAAAACATAAACCTTTCAGTTCAGTGCAGTTCAGTCGCATCCAACTCTTTGCGACCCCATGAAACAACTGCAGCACGCCAGGCCTCCCTGTCCATCACCACCTCCCAGAGTCCACCCAAACCCATGTCAATTGAGTCGGTGATGCTGTCCAAATATCTCATACTCTGTCGTCCCTTCTCCTCCTGCCCCCAATCCCTCCCAGCATCAGGGTCTTTTCCAATGAGTCAGCTCTTCACATGAGGTGGCCAAAGTATTGGAGTTTCAGCTTTAACATCAGTCCTTCCAACCCAGGGCTGATCTCCTTTAGGATGGACTGGTTGGATCTCCTTTCAGTCCAAGGACTCTCAAGAGTCTTCTCCAACACCACAGTTCAAAAGCATCAATTCTTCTGTGCTCAGTTTTCTTTATAGTCCAGCTCTCACATCCACACATGACCACTGGAAAAACCATAGCCTTGACTAGACAAACCTTTGTTGGCAAAGTAATATCTCCGCTCTTGAATATGTTGTCTAGGTTGGTCATAACTTTCCTTCCAAGGAGTAAACGTCTTTTAATTTCATGGCTGCAATCACCATCTGCAGTGATTTTGGAGCCCAGAAAATTAAAGTCAGCCACTGTTTCTGCTGTTCCCCCATCTATTTGCTGTGAAGTGATGGGACTGGATGCCATGATCTTAGTTTTCTGAATGTTGAGCTTTAAGCCAACGTCACTCTCCTCTTTCACTTCATCAAGAGACTCTTTAATTCTTCTTCACTTTCTGCCATAAGGATAGTGTCATCTGCATACTGGTGTGTTAATTCTTATTTCAAAAAAGAAGGACATGTTTATCATTTTTATATAATTTATCAATTAACATATTTAGGACTTTAATTTCATATCATGGAAATATATGGACTTTTATGCATTCAAAGTGATATCATAAAACTAAATTATTAGGCATTATTATTTTAATTAGGAAAAGACATTCAGATTTTTACACAATATTGTAAAGCAATTGTCCGCCAATAAGTGTATTCTGTCTTAAACTTCTCAAAATACTGAAAGCATTAAAAAAAGTGGTAATGTGGTATAGCTTACCATTTTTATAAAAAGAATGACTTCCCTGGTGGCTCAGATGGTAAAGTGTCTGCCTACAATGCAGGAGATCCAGGTTGAATCCCTGGGTCAGGAAGATCTCGTGCAGAAGGAAGTGGCATCCCACTCCAGTATTCTTGCCTGGAAAATCCCATGGACGGAGGAACCTGGTAGGCTACACTGCATGGGGTTGCAAAGAGTTGGACACGACTGAGCAACTTCACTCACTCACTCACTCAATGTTGATGTACATTTATAGATTACTTTTAGTGTGAAAAAGCCACCGTTTGAAAGTTCAGTATTATTTTGAAATATGGAATTGTTGTTGCCTTTTAAATGTAAAATGGCAACTTAATTATGGAAGAATCTGATATTTTTAATGATATTTCTTTTGATTAGAAATATGGATATTTCTATTAATGCTTAACAAGACACAAATTTTTCAATATTTGAAAATTAGTATTTCCCTGGTGGCTCAGAGGTTAAAGCATCTGCCTGCAATGCAGGAGACCTGGGTTCAGTCCCTGGGTTGGGTAGATCCCTTGGAGAAGGAAATAGCAACCCACTCCAGTATTCTTGCCTGGAGAATCCTATGGACAGAGGAGCCTGGTGGGCTATAGTCCATGGGGTCTCAAAGAGTCGGACACGACTGAGTGACTTCACTTTCACTTTATTAAAAGTTCACTTTGTGTTGCTCACCTCATTAACTCAGCAATTAGAAATTAAGCTATTTGTGTCATAACGGTGAAGAGTGTAGGTGTATAAATTATCAGAAAGGTGTCTTGTTCTCCTCAGTTTACAGTCAACCATATTCCAGGAAATGTTCAATAAATAAACATTCTAGTGTTCTTTCCAATTTGTCTGAATTGAATAATTTTAAAAGACATTTCCAAGAATAATCAAGAAATAAAGTGCTTATTTGATTAGAATAATACTAATGGTATATATAATAATATGATTATTATATATATATATATAATAATGGTATAATAATAGTACTCTTTTTGACCACCTTATAGTGTATCAGGACATCTGCTAAGAATTTCATTTAAGTCCTCACAGTTAAACTCCTCATAGTTAAGTAACAATGCATATGCTATTAAATATTATATCACCCTTCCCAATTAGAAAAAAGGGAAAAAAAAAAAAAAGAAAGCACAGGAAAAGAAAATAAAAGCCAAGAATACAAAAGGGAAAAGAGGAGGTGGGGTTGAGGGTTGCTGGGCCCCTTCGCTTCTTTTTGTTGTGGTTGTTACTTTGGTTGCCAGTAGAGTTATAATAAGGATAATCTAGAGTTTAGATTTTAAATTTACCTTTAGTCAGAAGATAGAACGAGATGTTTAACTCATCACAGAATTAAAACATTTAATAGCAAAATTAGAGTTTCCTGAAAATAGTGAATCATAGAGA
The DNA here is from genome assembly GCF_016772045.2 of Ovis aries. Lineage (NCBI taxonomy): Eukaryota > Metazoa > Chordata > Mammalia > Artiodactyla > Bovidae > Ovis > Ovis aries. The sequence goes on from NC_056075.1 coordinate 3,784,263, forward strand.
AGATGTTACTTGTCTCTGAACAGAACGAGAGTCTTACAGTCTATTGTGGTAACATGGGGGACTTGAAAACTGGCCAAGGTGATCAACACCACGAACCTACTAAGAGGGAAGAGACTGCTTCTTACAGTGCAATACAATGTTATTAATTTTTTAAATTGGATCTTACAGATAAAAGATAAGTGGGCTTTAGAAACAATAAGCAAATAAAAAAGAGGCAAACCATTGGTTTTGTAAATTGCCAAGGCAACTTGGAAGATAATTCCAGTTTGCCTAGAGATGGCATATCAAAGGATTAATCAACCACTGGTAACTTCTTATGAAGTTAGAAAAAAAAAATGTGAAGCAAAAGGAAACAAAAAGGTGGACTTGGACTTGATTGAGTTAAACTAGTAACACAAATTTCTCCATTTCATAATGATCTTACTGCCCCTTCCAGAAGCATGAAGAACTAGGTCTTGTGAATAAACATAACAGAGATGTCATTACAGGATTTAAATTTTAGTAAATTTTGGCAAGATTATAGAATATTACTGGATATCCACTTCCATACTATTTCAAGAAAATAGCAATATATGCCTTAAGCAATTGTTATGATAATAAAAATAATACATATAAAGCTTTTAGTGAGTAATAAGCTATATGCTAATTATAACTTTTATTCTAATGATTATTGTTTTCTTAATGCTACTTTGTGCTAATAATAAAGTGAAATATTATGGCCATCACAAGTAACAAGAAAAATATTATCTTAATAAATATTTTACTATAATTTTACTTTCTTAATATTTTATCAGTAATCTCAACAGAAATATCAGGATTCTATGCTCAAAATTTCTCATATTGATTCACTAAAGAATATTTTAAAGTTTAAATCTGAAGTATAGAAATATATGGTTTTGCAAAAAAAAAAAAAGTTATAGGATTTGAAAGCAGTAAATACTACAAAGAACCTGAACTCATAAATTTTATATTTACCTTTTTTACTATAATAATGATGTGTTTAGTTGCCTAGTCATGTCTGAATCTATGACCCTTTGGACTGTAACCCACCAGGCTCTTCTGTTCATAGAATTTCCCAGGCAAGAATACTGGAGTGGGTTGCCATTCAGTTCAGTTCAGTTCAGTCGCTCAGTCGTGTCCAACTCTTTGCGATCCCATGAAACACAGAATGCCAGGGCTCCCTGTCCATCACTAACTCTCAGAGTCTACCCAAACCCATGTCCATCGAGTTGGTGATACCATCAAACCATCTGTCGTCCCCTTCTCCTTCTGCCCTCAATCTTTCCCAGTGTCAGGGTCTGTTCAAATGAGTCAGCTCTTCTCACTAGGTGGCCAAAGTATTGGAGTTTCAGCTTCAACATCAGTCCTTCCAATGAACGCCTAGGACTGATCTCCTTTAGAATGGACTGGTTGGATCTCCTTGCAGTCCAAGGGACTCTCAAGAGTCTTCTCCAACACCACAGTTCAAAAGCATCAATTCTTCGGCACTCAGCTTTCATTATAGTCTAACTCTCACATCCATACATGGCCATTACATTTATGTAAAACAAAAAAATACTGAAGATATGATTAAAATCTTATGCAATTACTACTTCTCATGTGCTTTATGGATAAAAAGTACATTTTTCTTTTTTAATACGTTACCATCTCTGAGAAGCAGCCAATTCAGCAATAAAACATAAAGTTATTTTAAGGTAAAAATAACTTTGCAACTAGACACATACCTAAAAGTGTTTCTCATGGTTAAACTAAACTGAAAATAAAAGCAAAAATATTGGTAGTTGCTGGTATAGTGTTTTATATCTAAATAAAGAAATTTAAGTTACTGAGAAAGCAAGTGTAGTTTAGCAATCCAAAACTATGTAGTGTATCTCTAGTATATAGACACAATTATATAATTCATACAGGTGGTTCCAGATGTCATTTTTTGTTTATAAATGTACAGAATGATAATATCCTTAGCTACATAAATCAAATAATGAAAATATTTTCTACAGATAACTATATTTTAGTTTTCTACCACTAAGTAACAAATCATACTGAAATATACTATTTAAAACAACAATTATTACCTCATAATTTGTTATGTGCCTGGACTCAGCTTACTCCAGTGTGTTCGTGAAGTGAGTGTAAGTTGCTCAGTCGTGTCTGACTCTTTGCGATCCATGGACTATATAGTCTCTGGAATTCTCCAGGCTCTAGAATACTGCAGTGGGTAGCTGTTCCCTTCTCCAGGGGATTTTCCCAATGCAGGGATTGAACCCAGGTCTCTCACATTGCAGGCAGATTCTTTACCAGATGAGCCACCAGGGAAGCATGTGTTTGCCTCAAGACATGTCAAAAGACCTCAATTATGATGTATCATTTGGGGATACAGTCCAATCTAAAGGCTTTGTTTTTTTGTTTGTGTTGTTTTATTTGTTTAGTCACTAAGTTATGTCTGACTCTTTTGCAACCCCATGGATTGTAATCTACCAGACTCCTCTGTCCATGTAATTCTCCAAGCAAGAATACTGGAGTGTGTAGCCATTTCCTTCTCTAGATGATCTTCCAGACCCAGGGAACAAATCCACATCCCCTGCGTTGGCAGGTGGGTTCTTTACTGCTGAGCCACAAAGGAAGCCCAATCTGAAGGCTGACCTGAGAGAGAATCAGCTTCCAAGCCCATGTACAAGGATGTTGTCAGATCCGCTTTCTGAAAGGCTGCTGGTTTGAGTGATTCAGTCTCATCGGAGTTGATCCTCAGTCCCTCAGAGGATCACTAACAATATGCCACCCAGCTTTCCTCTTTATGAAGATTTCTTATAACTTTATAACAGGATGATATCTCATCACTTTTGCCACATCCCACTAAAATGAAGTTTTAGAGAAGTATCTGAATGTTGTGCAGACTAAGCAAAAGTGTCTCCTAGTTTTCTTAGTTAATCCATTCAATGAAAACAAGTCCTGGGACTTTAAAAATTTTTTTTTTTTTTTTTTTGTAAGTCAATGATCTATTAGTCTCTAAAACTTGGGCTAAGATAACTAAAGGATTTGCTGTGTTTGATTATATCAACCTTTCCAATCTCAGTTTCTGCCTTTTTGTCACATATGTTGAATTGTTCTCCAAATACACTGTTCATACCTAAGTTTTCATAATATTTCCAAACTCAAGACCTCTTTCTATGACATCTCCCTCTCAGTTCAGTTGAGTGCAGTCACTCAGTCGTGTCTGACTCTTTCCGACCCCATGAATCGCAGCACGCCAGGCCTCCCTGTCCATCGGGCCTCCCTGAACTCCCAGAGTTCATTCAGACTCAAGTCTATTGAGTCAGTGATGCCATCCAGCCATCTCATCCTCTGTCTTCCCCTTCTCCTGCCCCCAATCCCTCCCAACATCAAAGTCTTTTCCAATGAGTCAACTCTATGCATGATGTGGCCAAAGTAATAGAGTTTCAGCTTTAGCTTCATTCCTTCCAAAGAACGCCCAGGGCTGATCTCCTTCAGAATGGACAGGTTGGATCTCCTTGCAGTCCAAGGGACTCTCAAGAGTCTTCTCCAACATCACAGTTCAAAAGCAGCAATTCTTTGGTGCTCAGTTTTCTTCACAGTCCAACTCTCACATCCACACATGACCACAGGAAAAAACATAGCCTTGACTAGATGGACCTTAGTCAGCAAAGTAATATCTCTGCTTTTGATATGCTATCTAGGTTGGTCATAACTTTTCTTCCACGGAGTAAGCATCTTTTAATTTCATGGCTGCAATCACCATCTGCAGTGATTTGGGAGCCCCCCAAAATAAAGTCTGACTCTGTTTCCACTGTTTCCCCATCCATTTCCCATGAAGTGATGGGACCAAATGCCATGATCTTCGTTTTCTGAATGTTGAGCTTTAAGCCAACTTTTTCACTCTCCTCTTTCACTTTCATCAAGAGGCTTTTTAGTTCCTCTTCACTTTCTGCCATAAGAGTGGTGTCATCTGCATTTCTGAGGTTATTGATATTTCTCCCAGCAATCTTGATTCCAGCTTGTGTTTCCTCCAGTCCAGCATTTCTCATGATGTACTCTGCATTAGAAGTTAAATAAGCAGGGTGACAATATACAGCCTTGATGTACTCCTTTTCCTATTTGGAACCAGTCTGTTGTTCCATATCCAGTTCTAACTGTTGCTTCCTGACCTGCATACAGCTTTCTCAAGAGGCGGGTCAGGTGGTCTGGTATTCCCATGTCTTTCAGAATGTTCCAGTTTATTGTGATCCACACAGTCAAAGGCTTTGGCATGGTCAAGAAAGCAGAAATAGATGTTTTTCTGGAACTCTCTTGCTTTTTCCATGATCCAGCGGATGTTGGCTATTTGATCTCTGGTTCCTCTGCCTTTTCTAAAACTAGCTTGGACATCAGGAAGTTCACGATTCATGTATTGCTGAAGCCTGGCTTAGAGATTTTTGAGCATTACTTTACTAGCATGTGAGATGAGTGCAATTGTGCAGTAGTTTGAGCATTCTTTGGCTAGTTGCAAACAAATCTTACATCAATATTTCTATTTATCTGTAAAGATTTAGCCAAAGCCTGACATCACACTGAGGCACTCTGTCATTCTCCTGGACAGAAGCCACTCCCTCCTCTAGACAGGTATCTCTGCCCGTCATTAGTTTGTATAATTCTCTTTCTATACCCTGCTGCCCATGACAGATAGTCTATCCTTGTATTTTCCTTATACTTGGTGAATTGTCCAACATTGAATGAGTGCCCAATAAACATTGCATAGACTTAAAACATAATGAATAAATGTGTGATCATAAATTTTATTAAAAATAAAACCTAAGCTATCCAGTAGTGATTTTTTAATGAATTTATTTTTTATTGAAAGATAATTGCTTTACGGAATTTTGCTCTTTTCTGTCAAACCTCAACATGAATCAGCCATAGGTATACATATATCCACTCCCTTTTGAAACTTATTTCCTTTTTACAAGTCATAGGTTTTATTCTATGTATTCACAAAAGATGCTTTTTTAGTTTTCATCTGCAAAATATATAATTATTTGTTTTAATAAATTCAGAAAATACATTGCTCAAATATGTTTAAATAATTTCATAATTATTAATGGTTTTTTGAATAAGAGTATTATAGACTACTCTGATTTCTGAGATGTTACCAGTTTAAAAAAAAAATCTGTATGTGTGTGTGTGTAGATTCAGATGCTAAATATAATTTTGTATAGAATGTGCAACAGCCTGAAGATATTACCTTAATAGTTAGAAAACAATAAAAACTTGTTACTTCAGTTCCAAATACCTCACAAATTTAATTTGTGCTTCTTGTGAAGGAGAAAGAGATTAGGACAAATCGAAAAGTAAGGTTCTATTACTATATTATTTAAATATAACAATATTAAATAAATTTTATATTACTAACATTTACTTATTTCTACCATGTTGTAGGCATAGGTACTGTGCCTGTGCTTTTTATAAGATACTTCATTTGTCCTTTACTATGCTTTATGAGACAGCCCTACACTGAGCAATTCTTTAAAGAATCAGTGGCATTCAAAAGGTCTATCAAATAATCCACACTTTAAAATTATGGCACTGAACTCTGAGAGATAATTCCCAACTGCACATAACTAGAACATGGTCAAACTGGGACCCAAACACAGATCTGCTTAGAACTCTTTCTTAATTTTTACTTTATTCTGCTAGCCATTATGCCAAAGCAGATTGCTAAGTTATATATGACTGCCATGTTCTAACAAGTATGCAGCATTTTGCATTTTATTAGCTGGTTTATATAATATTTGAAGGAAAAGTGAATGTGAAAGTCATTCAGTTTTGTCCAGCTCTTTGGGACCCCATGGACTATGAAGTCCATGGAATTCTCCAGGCCAGAATACTGGATTGGGTAGCCTTTGCATTCTCCAGGGGATCTTCCTGACCAAGAATAAAATTCCATTGCAGGTGGATTGTTTACCAACTGAGCTATTAGGGAAGCTGCATTTGAATGAAAGCTGAAGGCAAATAAAATAAAATTTTGGCACTTTGGCTTATTTTTCCACATTTGCCTTATCACTTTAACTCTATATATGAATTTGCATTCTGTTGATAAAATCATAAAAGACAATATTTTCTCCAAATGCCTATGTTAATTTTCTATTACTAAGTAAAATCAATATCATCATAGCAATAGTAATAAGAAAATAATGTCAACACAGTGTGTGATTTAAGTTAACTTCAAATGCAGCTATAAAAATAATACATGTACATACTGAATAAATGCATATTTTTCCTAATATATTTAATTTTTAATATCTCACCCTATTAGCATGTTAAATAGTAAAATTACTTTGCAAAGCCTATTTAAAACTTCTTCACAACATATTATAAGGACCTATTGTAGAGGAATTTTGAATGCTATATTACTTCCCTTTAGGAGATCCTTATCACTTAGCTTTCTGTTTGGGACAATTTTGTTAGATTTTTTTTTTCATGTAATATTTTACGTTTGATTATCTTTTGCCTTCTAGAGTTACATGCCTACCACATACTATAAAATTATGTTTTTAAATATGTGGGAGAGAATTCTATATTATATGTTTTTTAATAGAAAAGTTTAAGGGATTTTTCATTTTATAGATTTTGCCATATTATTTCAGCTCTAAAAGGAATAAGATGATATACTCACTACCAAGGTAAATGTACTATATTGCTCAACTGCCCTTTGGGCCTATCCTTTTGTTATGAATCATTTTAATTCACTTTTAGGATATTATAATTTGAATTTAATGCTCTTGAGATTTGATAATCACTAAAACTTATAAGAAATAGTATATTAAGAAATAAATATATTAAGACATATCATCTTCTGTCTCAGAAGTATAATGGCTAGAGGAAATTGCCTTGACAGTCTCCCTCAAGCTTACCAGTATAAAAATATATGGAATTAAAATAAGATTAAAGCAAGCATATACATATTTGCTTACTTCTAGGTAAATTACTGCATAATGACATATTTAAAACTCAATTGCAAAACAACTACTATATTGTAAAGAGAAAGGAATGTCTCGGTTTTCACTATTTTTAAAATCAAAGCGATACATATGTATAGTTTTAAAAATCAAATTGTTCTTATAATCTAAAAAAAGTCTTATTATTTTAAAAAAGATGCCCTGATAAACTCCTAATATGATTCTCAGTATACAATATCATTGTATGCCTAAAAATAATTCTAATATATCTACTTCTAGTGTTTTTTGAAATAACACATGATATTTGGTTATTTTAAATAAGATGTTAATAAGCCTTAAAACATAGGCAGGTATGTTTAATAAAAGATGTATTTATTTTACATTATATTGCATGATGCATGCACCTTTTCATATATGTTGAGTAGGTTGCTCTTCTCCCCCCAATATTTTCAAAGTCCGTGTCGTCCGTGAGCCATGCATATTTCAATGGGCCGTGAAAAGCTGGAATGAATAGAATACATTAAAGAGAATTTTCATCAGTCTCTGCATGTGAATTTGTGATGTGCTGCCTCAGAAAAATTGTGACTTTGATTGATTTTCACCATATAAATTTGTACATTTAGCATACCCCAGGATAAGAAGTCCAAGGGAAAGGGGATTGTAGAAATGTAAAAGAAAAAATTACCTATGTTTTATGTCTACATATATAAAGTGGAGATTGTTCTTTTTTGACCAGTTTTCCTACATATATTCATTGATTTCTCCCATCCTTTGAAAAAATAAGATTACATGTCTTATTAATTGTCAGTATTTGCACTATCACAATCCTGTTGATACTGTAGATAGCTGAGCAAAGTAGTGTCCCATGATTCAGTTTCTTGTCTTACCAGATCCTTGTTTACTTCTGCCAATAAAAATTGCATCCTTTTAGGATCTTCTGTAGTTTTAATTGTTCTTTCATGATTTAAGTATCACATTTTAATTAAAATTCTAAAGCATTTCTCAAGATAGCAACTCATATTAGGAAGCATTCCTTTCTAGCACCTTCCTTCCTTGGGCTGACTGTCCTATTATCCTGTTGCTAAACAGTTATCTTGGCAATTCTTCCATCATTATCTTAGAACCTTTATGCCTCTTTCTGGTGTTGGATATCTCTTTTCAGTACCCTGTGTCTTGCTCTTAATTCATTTATGTACTTATTTTGGTGGCATAGATTCTCAAATTGTTTTTTGGAAAAGAATACATTAGTAATAGACTGTCTGAGTATATTCAAATTGACTTTATTCATACTCTGGCTCACATGTAAATCTAGTGGTCCCTGAACTTTAAAAATATGTATTCATTTCCTTCTAGTTTTTAGCATTTTCGCTGTGAAGTATGACAATTGTGAATCCTTTCTGAAAAATTTAGGATCTTTTTTTTTTAATTTCAAGATTTGATTATTTTTGTCTACTTTTTATTTTTCATATTTTGGTCACTTCTTATTCTGAAAGTTCTGGTATTTTGTTACTAGAAACTTTTCCAGTATTTTTTGTTAATTTGCTTCCCACCATTTCCCCATTGTATTTCCTAATCATATCACTTGTAAAATATTACCTACATAGTGCACTTCCTGGTCTGATCTTCCATTTTCTTGACCTTCCTCTTTTATTTAAATATCTCTGTCTCTTTTTTCTACTTTCTGAGAATCTCCTCAGCTCTGTATTCCAAAATTTCAAGTGATTTTAACATTTTTATTGTCAATTATTATTAATTATTATTGTCATTATTATTGGTATTGTTACTTTATAAAGAGCTCTGCCTTAATCTCTGAACATAACCTTTTTCATAAAGGATCGTGTTCTGCTTAATTATCATGTGAATACTCTTCTGAAGAAAATAATTATAGAATTTAAAAAATTTAGTGTTCTGGCTTTATCATTATTGAGATCAATCTTCTGGTTTTTGATTGGTCTCATTTACTAGATGTTTTCCTCAATTGCTTGGTGTTTATTGGCTGCCAGTTCATATTTAAATGTGGGATATTAAAAGCTGATTAGAAACTCTCTGTGTTAGTCAAGCTTTTTTAACTGAGGGTTTCAACATGGATGATCTAATGATAAATCCTATGTTTCATTGGGGAGACTTTTAAATCTCCATATTTGTAGTTTTGGTCTTTTCCTCCTGGGATGGTCATACTCCCCACAAAGAATTCTAATTTTGTCTTAGAGAATTCTAACTCAGTATGCTAGAAGCCAATGAGGAAGAAGACTTGAGAATTCTCACCAAGCATATACTCAATTCTCATCTAGCATATATGTTTTAATCAATGTAACGGGCACCTCACTGTTATTCTTTCCTATTTCCAGAGCCCACAAAACTTTGTTTAAACTTTGCAGAGAGTAAACTGCATTTTCCTGGTTAGTCTGATGGTGAGAATTCCCTAAGTAGGAGATCAGAGAGGAAATCTGAGAGTCCACCTGCTTCTTATACTTCACATTGACAGTTGATTAATCCTCATTTTTATCCCTTCCTCCTCCTGTCATTTATACACACACACACAGATATGCACATATGAACACAGACCGTATCAAAGTATCTGGTATCTATAATTATGAAGCTTTTAAGGGATTTTGCAGGGCAAATTGTTTTTTCTTTTTATGGCTTCCCACACAACCACCAGATTTTTTATTTTTATTTTTTGATTCTGCTAAGCTATTATCACTAGGCCATCTACTTCTGATCATACAAAGCTAACTTGACATCCCTCATCTGTTCTAGTTCTACCTTGCTCTTAAGGGGATTTTGATTTTATTTCCTATTACAATGTTAATGGAGGACTGGGAGAGAATAAATGTAAAAGCTTAATTACAGAAATATTCTTTGATGTTGCAAGTTATAACAATAATTAATCAAAGAAACAATTAGGGACCCTGATGTTTTTATTCACTTTTAAGTTAGGGAAATTAGATGTTCATTCATTTATCTCTTGTGTACTTATTTTACTATGTGCCCTTCCCCGGGCTCAGTGCTAACTAAAGTATATAATATAGTGAACGTACCAAAAAAGAATCTTCTTATGAACTTATATTCTAATAGGAAATTCAAACACTAAATAAGAAAATGATTGCATCAATTAAGGATAAGTGTTAAAATTATATCTAAATACAATAATGTGATAATGACAAGGGGTAACTATAACTAGTATATCACAGAAAGGTCTTTCTAATACTTCTGATGAGAGTATAATCATGATAAGCTTCAAACCACATGAAGGGGTGGGGTAAGCAGACAGCAGGGGAGTCCAGAAGTGAGAATGCCCATGCCGGTTGGAGAAAGGTAAAGTAGTGGCTGAAAGCAGTATGAGATGAGGTACAAGTGAGAGGAAGAGAGTTTATCATGTAGGCCCTGCATATCACAGAGTGGAGTTTAATTGGAGGACTGAGCATAAGAATTATCTCCATTAGTTCAGCTGCTAGTGTGTGTGGCAGTACTCTAAGCATCTGTAAGTGAGCCTATACTTCAAGAAGTCTTGTTTACCTCTAGTCCATCCATCATATATCTGAGATTTATTATCAAGTCAGTCAAGGTTAGCTAGTCTAGAACAGCCTGAGTTGAAATGGCCAGTCACTGCTTCATATTAGGAACAAGTTAGCCTGGATTTATTTATGTATGTGGTGACTGAACACCATCCTAAGAGAGTTAATGTTAAAAAAATAAATTATATAACTTGATAATTAAATAAATTATATACTTTAAAGGGAATAGTCTAAATGCATTGATTCCTAATTATTTTGCTGTATTTTACAATTATCTGTGTTTGTGAAGTGATTTATGTCTATTGTATCTATGGAGGAAGCACATATAACATGCCACTGTGCATCTTTTCTCAATTCCACAGAAGTGAGCAGTAGATCGTATAGTAGCTCTATTTTTAGTTTTCAAAGGAACCTCCATATTGTTCTTCATAGCGACTGCACCAATTTACATTCCTACCAAGAATGTCAGTTCAGTTCATTTCAGTTGCTCAGTCGTGTCCGACTCTTTGCGACCCCATCAATCGCAGCACGCCAGGCCTCCCTGTCTGTCACTAACTCCCTGAGTTCATGCAAATTCATGTCAATCGAGACAGTGATGCCATCTAGCCATCTCATCCTCTGTTGTCCCCTTCTCCTCCTGCCCTCAATCCCTCCCAGCATCAGAGTCTTTTCCAATGAGTCAACTCTTCGCATGAGGTGGCCAAGGTACTGGAGTTTCAGCTTTAGCATCATTCCTTCCAAAGAAATCCCAGGGCTGATCTCCTTCAGAATGGACTGGTTGGATCTCCTTGCAGTCCAAGGGACTCTCAAGAGTCTTCTCCAACACCACACTTCAAAAGCATCAATTCTTCAGTGCTCAGTCTTCTTCACAGTCCAACTCTCACATCCATACATGACCACTGGAAGAACCATAGCCTTGACTCGATGGACCTTAGTCGGCAAAGTAATGTCTCTGCTTTTGAATATGCTATGTAAGTTGGTCATAACTTTCTTTCCAAGGAATGAGCGTCTTTTAATTTCCTGGCTGCAATCACTATCTGCAGTGATTTTTTTGTCCAGTAGTTTGAGCATTCTTTGGCTTTGCCTTTCTTTGGGATTGGAACGAAAACTGACCTTTTCCAGTCCTGTGGCCACTGCTGAGTTTTCCAAATTTGCTGGCATATTGAGTGCAGCACTTTTATAGCACCATCTTTCAGGATTTGAAATAGCTCAACTGGAATTCCATCACCTCCACTAGCTTTGTTTATAGTGACTCTTTCTAAGGCCCACCTGACTTCGCATTCCACGATGTCTGGCTCTATACAGAATCTGGTCCACTGGAGAAGGGAATGGCAAACCACTGCACTAGGCTTGCCTTGAGAACCCCATGAATAGTATGAAAAGGCAAAATGATAGGATACTCCCTAGGTCAGCAGGTGCCCAATATGCTACTGGAGATCAGTGGAGAAATAACTCCAGAAAGAATGAAGGCATGGAGCTACAGCAAAAACAATACCCAGTTGTGGATGTGACTGGTGATAGAAGCAAGTCCCATGCTGTAAAGAGCAGTATTGCATAGGAACCTGGAATGTTAGGTCCATGAATCAAGGCAAATTGGAAGTGGTCAAACAGGAGATGGCTAGAGTGATCATCGACATTCTAGGAATCAGTGAACTAAAGTGGACTGGAATGGATGAATTTAACTAGATGACCATTATATCTACTATTGCTGGCAGATATCCCTCAGAAGAAATGGAGTAGTCATCATGGTCAACAAAAGCATCCAAAATGCAGCACTTGGATGCAGTCTCAAAAATGGCAGAATGATCTCTGTTCATTTCCAAGGCAAACCATTCAATATCACAGTAATCCAAGTCTATGCCCCAACCAGCAACGGTGAAGAAGCTGAAGAATGTCAGAATGTTCCCTTTTCTCCATACCTTCTCCAGTATTTATTATTTATAGACATTTTGATGATAGCCATTCTGATCAGTGTGAAGTGATAACTCATTGTAGTTTTAATTTGCATTTCTCTAATATTTTGGCCACCTCATGCGAAGAGTTGACTCATTGGAAAAGACTGATGCTGGGAGGGATTGGGGGCAGGAGGAGAAGGGGACAACAGAGGATGAGATGGCTGGATGGCATCACCAACTCGATGGACATGAGTTTGAGTGAACTCCGGAGGTGGTGATGGACAGGGAGGCCTGGAGTGCTGCAATTTATGGGGTCGCAAACAGTCGGACATGACTGAGTGACTGAACTGAAGTGAACTGAGTAATAATTGACATCATTGAATATATTTCCATGTGTCTTTTGATTTTTTCTATGCCTTCTTTAGAGTAATGACTATTTAGATCGTCTGTCCAATTTCTGTTTAGATTGTGTGCTTCTTAAATATTGAGTTGTATGTGCTATTTCTATATTTTGAGAAATAATCTTTTGTCAGTTATATCCTTTATGAATATTTTTCCCATTCAGTATATTCTTTTCATTTTGTTGTAGGTTTCCTTTGCTATACAGTTTATTCTTTTGCTTTTAATTTTGATTAGATCCCATTTGTTTATTTTTGCTTTTATTTCTTTCACCTAGGGAGCCAGATCTAAGAAAATATTGCTATTCTCTATGTCTAAAATGTTTTGCCTACGTTCTCCTCTAGGAGTTTTATGGTGTCATACCTTATATTTAGAGGTTTACATCATTTTTTAGTTTATTTGTGCATATGGTATAAGGGAGTATTCTAATTTCATTGATTTATGTGAGGATGTCCAGCTTTCCTAACACCACTTGTGGAAGAAAATTTCTTTTCTACCTTGTATACCCTTGCATCTTTGTCAGAGATTAATTTATCATAGCTGTGTGGGTTTATTTCTGGTCTCTCTATTCTATTCAATTGATCCATCTGTCTTTTTTTTTTTTTTTGCTAATATCATGCTGTTTGATTACAGCAGCTTTATAGTACTGTCTGAAGTCTGAGAGGGTTATGTTTCCTGACTTGCTTTTGTCCTCTAAGGATTGCTTTGGCAATTCTGGGTCTTTTGTGGCTCCATATAACTTTTAGAATTATTTGTTTTAGTTCTGTGAAAAATGCAATGAACAGTTTGAAAGGGATCACATTAAATATATACACTGCTTTAGGTAGTATGGCTGTTTTATTAATAGTAATTCTTCCAGTCTAAGAACATTGACTATCTTTCCATTTCCTTGACTCACCTTCAGTTTCCTTTATCAGTTTTACAGTTTTGAACTTATAGGTCTTTCACCTCCTTAATTAGGTTTATTCCTAGGTCCTGGTATTTTATTTTTTGGCATAATTATAAATAAGAATTTTTTTTTTTACTTTCTCTTTCTGAAAGGGAAATATGACAGATTTCTGTATGTTAATATTGTATCCTGCTACCTTGCTGAATTCATTTATTACTTTAATAGCTTTTGTGTGGAGTCTTTTAGGTTTTCTATACAGAGTATCATGTCATCCTCCTATAATGACAATTTTACTTCTTCTATTCCAATTTGGATATCTTTATTTCCAGAAGGAATTTATTTATAGTTGAGAACTCAAAATTTTATGTAGAAAAGCAAAACCTAGTAAGGAATATATATTTTTTTAAAACAGGAAAAATGTTCACCTATTTGGACATAAAATATATATACCTAAATGAAAAACAATGAGAGAAAGTCAAATATATATAAATATATATATTTGCCATTGTTGTTTTATATAACAGAATATACATATGTGTGCAGAAACATATACATATACACACAAGTTTTACGTATACTATAGAAAAATATGCATAATTCAGTGTATGACTATTTTTATAAGAACGAAGTTGGAACCCTATCTCATGCCATGAAAAAAATTCCATAAATCTAAAATGCTTTTAAAAACAAAGATAAAAAGAGAAAGATTTACACATTGACAAAATAGAAGAAAATATATTGTAATACTCTTTTTGTCTCTTTTGTTGGAGATCTGGGGAGTTTTGTTAGTATAACTGCAGTGTATGAGCCTGTATATTCTTTGCAAGTATCTTGTTTGGCCCCATTGCTGTAAATCACCATTAGCGTGATCAATATGCTGAGGATGAGAATTTTTATAAGGTACAGGATGTTCAGTGTTTATTAGCTAAGAAAAGAGAAAATAATAATAACTCATGGCTTTCTTTCTGATGCATAAAGTAGCAGGGTGTTGAACTGACAGCACCCATGTGGTCTGTCATAGCATGTAGTCTTGTAAAGATGTTGAAGAGTTTAAAAAATGGAACGTTATTTGAGAAATCGGAATAGCTTCCTTGTAATTGTTGATCTAAAATCCTGAGTGTTGTGTGTATGTATGTGTGCATATGAGAGAGAGAGGGAGAGACAGAGAGACAGAAAGATAAAAAGAGATCAAGCGATAAATCAGAATTTCTGGGTCTGACATTCTGAGAAATTTTTGGAATGTTATTTTGAAAAATAATTAATTTTTTAACTCCTTGTATTTTTTCTCTGTGCACTCATGAAAGACACTCTGTTAACTGAAATCTGAGGCATCTAGTTACTAACATTAGTCTTTCAAAAGAAATAGTAACATACTTTTCTCAAAATTTTGTTGCATGTTTTTAAAGATTTTTGTTTATAGTATAGTATTTGTAAATACTGCTATTTACCTTCACCAGTTTTGAAAATAAAATTAAATTGATTTAATATTTAAAATATATGACATTTTGCATTTTCATAAGACTCATGTTTTGAAAGGATATAAAATCTTAAGTTTGCCAGATAAAATATTCTGAGACTACCAATGTGCAATACACTAAATAAAAAAAAATAATATAGTGAAGGTTAGATATATCAACCTAACAGTAAATGAAAAAATGGCTACAATTAATAATGACTTAATGCTATAATAGAATTATGAGCAATAGAGTGCTTATGCAATTTCTCATGGAACCAGGGACTATTTTTAGAGAGGAATAAAAGACTAAGAGTAAGTTTCCTAGAAACCTAAGTACACATCACAGCTGGCCTGAGTAAACCAGTTTACCTAGAGAAATTCAGGAGATATTACTATAAATAGAGGGGATATTACTTCTTTATAGTCTACTAATCAGGATAAATCACTTTGAAGGAATATTGGATGTATCTGATAGGTAAAACATATTGGGGCTAGTGACTTCCTCCAAAAGTGGATTTTGATATAAGCTCTTTGAATATTTCTGCCAGGATTGGGGAGCAACCGTAGAAATCAGGAACCATAGAAATTAAGAAAACAGAGTCACATGGTAGCTAATTAAGGGGTGTTTCTGCTTGGAATCTTATTCTCCTGAATTATACACAATTTCTGATATACACATGAAGGAAGTCAACAAATGTAGACTTCAACTCATTCTCATTTACATGGAGAAGGTCTAAAATGACTTACACAAAAAAGTAGAGAATTCTCACAATTGAAAGCTTACAAATTTTCAAGCAGGCAAAAATGGGGGTCAGATGAGGCCATAAAGGATCATGTCTTGATTCTCCCTCTTTTGAGTGAGTTCTATTTTCAGAGGTTTGGCACAGCGCTCTCAAATTTCTATACCTGACAGTCAAAATCCATCAGGAAAAGCAAATAAACTCTTTCATCAAAGACTTGATTTTTTCCAGTTCAATTTAGCTCACTTTGATTGGCCTACCTGTTGTGAAGTCTGAGTGAATGAAGTATACAGTGGCATAACTCTATGCCATATTGTTTCTATTGAAACCAACTTACACAAAGCTACTTAGAAGTAGATTCAAAGAGGAATACTCTCCAAACCATATGTGGGTCTATACCAGGAACAGAGTATATATATATATATATAATCAGTTGGCACTACCATTAGCTTCTCTCCACTTTCAATTTCCATTTCTTTTCCTCATTTATATTACCGTTCTCTCTATATTTTTATTTTCTTCCTACTGCTCTGTTGTTTATTCTTTAAGTAGTGTCTCACTCTGTGACCCCAGGGACCATAATCCTCTAGGCTCCCTGTCCATGGGATTTTCTAGGAAAAATACTGGAGTGAGTTGCCATTTCCTTCTCAAGGAGATCTTCCTGACCCAGGGATTTAGCCTGGATCTCCTTTATGGGTTCTTTACTGCTGACAGGTGGATTCCTTGGTGCTGAGTCAATAGGGAAGCCCACAATTGTGTTTGCTTCCTTCTTTGTATGCAATAGACAATTTACTTCATTCATTTTAACACAGGGGAAACGTGCTGTAGAGAGAAGAAATGTCCTCTAGAGTTCAAGACAGTACTGGAAAAGGAAATTCTCACATAGCTACATAACCAGCAATAATAAGTCATCTCTCTGTGCTTTCATTTTTTCATCAGCAAAATAGAAACATTCTTGGTTGTTTACAAGTTATTGTGAGGACTAGAAAAAAATCTATATAAAGGAGAAAGTTTGGTATGCTAAACGATCAAATGGCTAAAAAGTGTCAGGAGGGTTTCTTCTAAAGAGGGAGCCATGATTTTAAGAAAGCAAATATCAACCATGAAAGTATTTTTAAGGCTTTGTACTTTTTACACGTGTGACAGATACTTTGAAGAAAGACCCTTATATTAAAAAGATTGTTAAGAAAGAGAATCTCACCTCCAACAATGAATATTCCTTCTTTTTTATTTTATAACCATACAGCCCTTGTTTAAAATGTATAAACCTCATTTGCATAAGTTAAGAACAAGAAAGGCAATAGCAACATTTGAAGTAGTGACTAGAATTTTTGTGTATATGTGTTATTTAATAGAATTCTCAGGCAACCTACTTTGGACAATGCTCATTTATTGCTATTTCTTATTAACTAATGGGACTATATAGAGTTTTTCAATTACAACTCAGCATTATCCAAATTACAATGTATTTCTATCAATCCCAGGTTTGTGGAGTTTATTTAAAAGCTTTATGAATTGTGAGCAGCTCAAATACTTGAGCTGACCTCCGTTTTATGTGTATCACATGATACAGAATAATTAAAGCTTTCATTTTTAAAGCATTGGTATTTGAACATAAAAACAAACTCTGAACATAAATATGTGAATATTTTTAGAGTACTGTGAATATGACCTAGCAGTATGCACACAGCAGAAGATTTTGAGAACCTTTACAATGCCCCCAACACAAAAGAAATTTACAATTTTTTTATATGAAAAGGTCAGTTTTAATTCCAATCCCAAAGAAAGGCAATGGCAAAGATGCTCAAACTACAGCACAGTTGCACTCATCTCACACGCTAGTAAAATAATGCTCAAAATTCTCCAAGCCAGGCTTCAGCAGTACATGAACGGTGAACTTCCAGATGTTCAAGCTGGTTTTAGAAAAGGCAGAGGAACCAGAGATCAAATTGCCAACATCTGCTGGATCATGGAAAAAGCAAGAGAGTTACAGAAAAACATCTATTTCTGCTTTATTGACTATGCCAAAGCCTTTGGCTGTGTGGATCACAATAAACTGAGGAAAATTCTGAAAGAGATGGGAATACCAGACCACCTGAGCTGCCTCTTGAGAAACCTATATGCAATTCAGGAAGCAAAAGTTAGAACTGGACATGGAACAATAGACTGGTTCCAAATAGGAAAAGTAGTACATGAAGGCTATATACTGTCACCCTGCTTATTTAACTTCTATGCAGAGTACATCATGAGAAACGCTGGGTTGGATGAAACAAGCTGGAATCAAGATTGCTGGGAGAAATATCAGTAACCTCAGATATGCAGATGACTAGATTTCTGTGAGTATGGTTTCAGTGTGTCTGCCCTCTGATGCCCTCTTGCAACACCTACCATCTTCCTTGGAACAATAGACTGATTCCAAATAGGAAAACGAGTATGTCAAGGCTGAATATGGTCACCCTGCTTATTTAACTTATATGCAGAGTACATCAGGAGAAACGCTGGACTGGAAGAAACACAAGCTGGAATCAAGATTGCTGGCAGAAATATCAATTACCTCAGATATACATATGACACCACCCTTACAGCAGAAAGTGAAGAGGAACTAAAAAGCCTCTTGATGGAAGTAAAAGAGGAGAGTGAAAAGTTGGCTTAAAGCTCAACATTCAGAAAATGAAGATCATGGCATCCGGTCCCATCACTCCATGGGAAATAGATGGACAAACAGCGGAAACAGTGTCAGACTTTATTTTTGGGGGCTCCAAAATCACTGCAGATGGTGACTGCAGCCATGACATTAAAAGACACTTACTCCTTGGGAGAAAATTTATGACCAACCTAGATAGCATACTCAAAAGCAGAGACTTTTCTTTGCCAACTAAGGTCCGTCTAGTCAAGGCTATGGTTTTTCCAGTAGTCAAGTATGGATGTGAGAGTTGGACTGCGAAGAAGGCTGAGCGCCGAAGAATTGATGCTTTTGAAGTGTGGTGTTGGAGAAGACTCTTGAGAGTCCCTTGGACTGCAAGGAGCTCCAACCAGTTTATTCTGAAGGGGATCAACCCTGGG
This sequence comes from Ovis aries, assembly GCF_016772045.2. Classification (NCBI taxonomy): domain Eukaryota; kingdom Metazoa; phylum Chordata; class Mammalia; order Artiodactyla; family Bovidae; genus Ovis; species Ovis aries. Next base: position 3,803,170 of record NC_056075.1, read on the forward strand.
ATTTCTTTGGAAGGAATGACGCTAAAGCTGAAACTCCAATACTTTGGCCACCTCATGCAAAGAGTTGACTCATTGGAAAAGACTTTGATGCTGGGAGGGATTGAGGGCAGGAGGAGAAGGGGATGACCGAGGATGAGATGGCTGGATGACATCATGGACTAGATGGACACGAGTCTGAGTGAACTCCAAGAGTTGGTGATGGACAGGGAGGCCTGGCGTGCTACGATTCATGGGGTCGCAAAGAGTCGCATACGACTGAGCGACTGAAATGAACTGAACTGAACGGATGCAGATGACACCACCCTTATGGCAGAACCTGAAGAAGAACTAAAAAGCCTCTTGATGAAAGTGAAAGAGGAGAATGAAAAAGCTGGCTTAAAGCTCAACATTCAAAAAACTAAGATCATGGCATCTGGTCCCATCCCTTCATGGGAAATAGATGAGGAAACAGTGGAAACAGTGTCAGATTTTATTTTTGGGGGGCTCCAAAATCACTGCAGATGGTGATTGCAGCCATGACATTCCTTCCTTACTCCTTGGAAGGAAAGTTTTGACCAACGTAGATAGTATATTGAAAAGCAGAGACATTACTTTGCCAACAAAGGTCCATCTAGTCAAGGCTATGGTTTTTCCAGTGGTCATATATGGATGTGAGAGTTGGACTGTGAAGAAAGCTGAGTGCCGAAGAATTGATGCTTTTGAAGTGTGGTGTTGGAGAAGACTCTTGAGAGTCCCTTGGACTGCAAGGAGATCCAACCAGTCCATTCTAATGGAGATCAGTCCTGGGTGTTCGTTGGAAGGACTGATGCTAAAGCTGAAACTCCAGTACTTTGGCCAACTCATGTGACGAGTTGACTCATTGGAAAAGACCCTGATGCTGGGAAGGATTGGGGGCAGGAGGAGAAGGGGATAACCGAGGATGAGATGGCTGGATGGCATCACTGACTCGATGGACATGAGTTTGAGTGAACTCCAGGGGTTGGTGTTGGACAGGGAGGCCTGGCATGCTGTGATTCATGGGGTCGCAAAGAGTTGGACAGGACTGAGCTACTGAAATGAACTGAACTGAATTGAGCTGAAAATGTATCTTATAGAAATGCTTTCTTTATATGTTGATATGATATCAATGGTTAAGAGAAAAAGTAATTGGAAAATTGTCTCCCAGATTCCTCAAGTTGACCAAAAGCATTGCCTCAGCATCAATTTACATAAGATTTATTACCCAAGTTTACTTCTTAGTTTCCAATGTGTGTCAGGCTGAATTTTTTCTCTATTGATGAATAAGTGAAAGATTTAGTTACTCAGTCCTGTCTAACTCTGCTGCCCCATGGACTGTAACCCACCAGGCTCCTCTGTCAATGGAATTCTGCAGGCAAGAATACTGGAGTGGGTTGCCATTCCCTCCTCCAGGGATCTTCCTGACCCAGGGATCCAATCCACATATTCTGCATTGCAGGCAGATTCCTTACCATCTAAGTCACCAGGGAAGCCCTCTATTGATGAATTAATCCCCTTAAATGAGTAGAATGTAGAAACAAGAAAGAAAATCTAGATATTAAAATTCTACACATGACCTGATTTCTTAGGAAAATTCTCTTACCTTTCTTGTTCTACTGGTGCTTTTAATTTCATTTGTTAAAAGTTTGTTTTGGGCTTCCCTGATGGCTCAGACTGTAAACAATCTGCTTGCAATGTGGGAGACCTGGGTTCGATACCTGGGTTGGGAAGATCCACTGAAGGAAATGGCAACCCATTCCAGTATTATTGTGTTGCCTGCAGAATTCTATAGACTGAGGTCATTGTCCATGTGATGGTAAAGTCAGACATGACTGAGTGACTAACACACAAATCATTATTTCCCAGAAAACTTGGTAACTTCGTGTGCACCTCTATATGGAAGTCAATTTTCCAAATAAAATTTTATAAGGATACACACATTTATAATAATAGCAATGTGTACACTTTAGTAAAGTGTAAATTTTTACCTAGGCCTGTGTGTTTCCTAGGTGCCTATGTATTCCATAGCAATTTCTAAGAAATATATTTGTTAAAGGTTATTTTCCCTCAGACTTGGAATATAATAGGGGATAGGACATATATACAAAATACAAAAGATTTATAGAAAGCAAGGGCAGGATGGAGTTATGTTACATATCCTCATAGCCTTCAGACATAAAGGGCATTCACTGTTTCTCCATGTAAGTAGAGATTAGCTACAGCTACTATCATTAAATTTATTCTAATGAAAATCCCCTCTATGTGAATTCTAGAAACACAAAATGGTAAACAGTTTTATGTCTGCACCCAGTTTGGTGTTAGGGCATGTGAATTTCCAGATATTTCAAAAGAAATCTACAAGGCCAGAATAGAAACTAGCCATGCAATAGAAATTTTTATCGAGCACCTATTATATACCAAACGGTTTAATGTCTTCCTCCATAGAGATAAATATTACTCTATTTTACATATAAGGAGAAAATAAGCAAAGGGAAACTAAGTCATTTGCCCTGGATGATAAGTAACACAGATGATAAGTAGCAGATCTAGAAATGGAATGAAGGCTAAATAAGGCCAGATCCAAGCCTTCTCTATTCCCATAAAACTGATGTCAAGCATTGCATTTTACTGCTTCATGTTGCATTATGATACAGCAGAAAATTACTTTAGAAATCCTGAGACATACTTCTGAGAAAAAGAAAAAACAACTGGAAGAGAAATATTTGGGCTGTTACAGACAACTGAAGGGAAATTCAGACTTAAATTGAAGAAAGTAGGGAAAACCAACAGACCATTCAGGTATGACCTAAAAAAATCCCTTATGATTATACAGTAGAAGTGAGAAATAGATTGAAGGGCCTAGACCTGATAGAGAGAGTGCCTGATGAACTATGGCATGAGGTTCATGACATTGTACAGGAGACAGGGATCAAGACCATCACCATGGAAAAGAAATGCAAAAAGCAAAATGGCTCTCTGGGGAGGCCTTACAAATAGCTGTGAAAAGAAGAGAGGTGAAAAACAAAGGAGAAAAGGAAAGATATAATCATATGAATGCAGAGTTCCAAAGAATAGCAAGGAAAGATAAGAAAGCCTTCTTCAGCGATCAATGCAAAGAAAGAGAGGAAAAGAACAGAATGGGAAAGACTAGAGATCTCTTCAATAAAATTAGAGATACCAAGGGAACATTTCATGCAAAGATGGGCTCGATAAAGGACAGAAATGTCCTGGACCTAACAGAAGCAGAAGATATTAAGAAGAGGTGGCAAGAATACACAGAAGAACCACAAAAAAATGATCTTCATGACCCAGATAATCACGATTGTGTGATCACTCATCCAGAGTCAGACATCCTGGAATGTGAAGTCAAGTGGGCCTTAGAAAACATCACTATGAACAAAGCTAGTGGAGGTGATGGAATTCCAGTTGAGCTATTTCAAATCCTGAAAGATGATGCTGTGAAAGTGCTGCACTCAATATGCCAGCAAATTTGGAAAACTCAGCAGTGGCCACAGGACTGGAAAAGGTCAGTTTTCATTATGATCCTAAAGAAAGGCAATGCCAAAGAACGCTCAGACTACCACACAGTTGCACTCATCTCACATGCTATGCTAAAGTAATGCTCAAAATTCTCCCAGCCAGGCTTCAGCAGTACATGAACCATGAAATTCCAGATGTTCAAGCTGGATTTAGAAAAGGCAGAGGAACCAGAGTTCAAATTGCCAACATCTGCTGGATCATGGAAAAAGCAAGAGAGTTCCAGAAAAACATATATTTCTGTTTTATTGACTGCCAAAGCCTTTGACTGGGTGGATCACAATAAACTGAGGAAAATTCTGAAAGAGATGAAATACCAGATCACTTGAGCTGCCTCTTGAGAAATCTGTATGTAGGTCAGGAAGCAACAGTTAGAACTGGACATGGAACAACAGACTGTTTTCAAATAGGAAAAGGAGTACGTCAAGGCTGTATGTTGTCACCCTGCCTATTTAACTTCTATGCAGAGTACATCAGGAGAATGCTGGACTGGATAAAACACAAGCTGGAATCAAGACTGCTGGCAGAAATATCAATCACCTCAATTATGCAGATGACACCACCCTTATGACAGGAAGTGAAGAGGAACTAAAAAGCTCCTAATGAAAGTGAAAGTGGAGAGTGAAAAAGTTGGCTTAAAGCTCAACATTCAGAAAACGAAGATCATGGCATCTGGTCCCATCACTTCATGGGAAATAGATGGGGAAACAGTGGAAACAGTGTCAGACTTTATTTTTTGGGGGGCTCCCAAATCACTGCAGATGATGATTGCAGCCACGAAAGTAAAAGACGCTTACTCCTTGGAAGAAAAGTTATGACCAACCTAGATAGCAGATTCAAAAGCAGAGATATTAGTTTACCGACTAAGGTCCGCCTAGTCAAGGCTATGGTTTTCCAGTGGTCATGTGTGGATGTAAGAGTTGGACTGCGAAGAAGGCTGAGCACTGAAGAATTGATGCTTTTGAACTGTGGTGTTGGAGAAGACTTTGAGAGTCCCTTGGACTGTAAGGAGACCCAACCAGTCCATTCTGAAGGAGATCAGCCCTGGGATTTCTTTTGGAAGGAATGATGCTAAAGCTGAAACTCCAATGCTTTGCCCACCTCATGCAAAGAGCTGACTCATTGGAAAAGACTCTGATGCTGGGAGGGATTGGGGGCAGGAGGAGAAGGGGATAACCGAGGATGAGATGGCTGTATGGCATCACGGACTAGATGAACGTGAGTCTGAGTGAACTCCAGGAGTTGGTGATGGACAGGGAGGCCTGTCGTGCTGCGATTCATGGGGTCGCAAAGAGTCAGACACGACTGAGCGACTGAACTGAACTGACTGAAGGGAACTTGAGGAAGAAAATAACAGATGGTCACATGTAACATGATAGAAAATTGCTAACAGAATTAGGTGAAAGTGAAGTCTTTCAGTCGTGTCCGACTCTTTGGAACCCCATAGATGGTAGCCTACCAGGCTCAGCGATCCATGGGATTTTCCAGGCAAGAGTACTGGAGTGGGCTGCCATTTCCTCCTCCAGGGGATATTCCCAACCCAGCAATCGAACCCAGGTCTCCTGCACTGCAGACAGATGCTTTACCCTCTGAACCATAGGTACTAATATCAATGATCTTAAAATGAACATCTTTGTTAAGAGCTGGTCAGCGCTTATTTAGCAGACATTTATCAATTTACATTAATGAGATAATAAATAAATGATTTTAAATTAAATTTTCTCTTCTACCTACCATAGTCTTGAATTTTATCCACAAGAATAGATGGGGAAACAGTGGAAACAGTGTCAGACTTTATTTTTTCGGACTCCAAAATCACTGCTTATGGTGATTGCAGCCATGAAATTAAAAGACACTTACTTCTTGGAAGAAAAGTTATGACCAACCTACATAGCATATTGAAAAGCAGAAACATTACATTGCCTACAAAGGTCCATCTAGTCAAGGCTATGGTTTTTCCAGTGGTCGTGTATGGTTGTGAGAGTTGTACTGTGAAGAAAGCTGAGCACTGAAGAATTGATGCGTTTGAACTGTGGTGCTGGAGAAGACTCTTGAGAGTCCCTTGGACTGCAAGGAGATCCAACCTGTCCATTCTGAAGGAGATCAACCCTGGGATTTCTTTGGAAGGAATGATGCTAAAGCTGAAACTCCAGTACTTTGGCCACCTCATGCGAAGAGTTGGCTCATTGGAAAAGACTCTGATGCTGGGAGGGATTGAGGACAGGAGGAGAAGGGGACAACAGAGAATGAGGAGGCTGATAGCATCACTGACTTGGTGGACGTGAGTTTGAGTGAATTCCGGGAGTTGGTGATGGACAGGGAGGCCTGGTGTGCTGTAATTCATGGGGTCACAAAGAGTTGGACAGGGCTGAGCAACTGAACTGAACCTTAGCTATGTCTATTAAATGTCAATAAATTTGCTTAGTGTAGAACTAACAAAAAGGAAGGTGAAGAGTGTACTCCAAATAAGTATCTTAAGAATTATCTCATTTTTATAATGTTAAGGTTACCAGATTTACTCTGTGTGCTTGCATGCAGACTGCCTACTGCATATTTGCATGACAACCCACTAACTGTAATTACATCCAGCTTGAGTAAACACCAAATTTTCATCTGAATTTAGTTAAGGATAAATAATTTGGTACCAACAAGAAAGTAATATCTCTACTTTTCTTTAATTTTCAAAGTAAACAAATTAACAATTTCAGATTCTTAATAGTGTTATCCTGCTTCATAGTGGAGTCGCTGTGTTTATCCTCCTTGGATGCTCAGAGCTAATGAGCTTAAGATCATGTATTTGAGCCCTTTGGAGACCAATTAGTTAAATATATTTTATAATTCTAGGCTTGCCTAAATCCTAGACAGGAATCTACAATGTATGTTTTGGTTACCCAGAGAAACAAGAAAAAAAAAAAAAAACTGTACTGAATTAAATAAATCATTAATACCTCCTTAAAAAAATCTTTCTCAAATGCAAGCTTACTTGAGAGTAGCCAGAAGGAACAAAAATGCATGGTAAAACAGTGACAAATCACAGAATTTAGGAGTGAAAGGCTGAAAGCATTTTTTAGAGTGGTTTGCTATTGAAATGTGAAGGCAGTCTGATATTTGAGCCTTTACTGCAGAGTAGTGTAAAAAAAAAAAAAAAATGCAGTTTCCAAACCAGAGAAGAAATTTGGTATAAGGAGGAAAGAAGGAAGATAACTCTGTTCAATAGAGTAAGAAAGGAGAAACAAGCACTGGAAAATAAGACAACAGAAAAGCACTAAATAAAATAGTAGCAACAAATACAGATGCACACATACTTTATCATAGTTACTATAGATTCATTTAACTCATCAGTTAAAAGATAATTATCAAACTGAATTTAGAGTAAAACCAGCTATGCTATTTGTAAAAGCATCCTTAAAACATAAAGATGTTTAAACTTTGAAAGCAAATGAATGAAAAATATGTGCCCACAAACACAAAAATAAAAATAGGACTGTGTATAATTGGCTCCAGTTTCATCCACCTCATTAGAACTGATTCAAATGGAGATGATTATACAGAGTGAAGTAAGCCAGAAAGAAAAACACCAATACAGTATACTAAAACATATATATGGAATTTAGAAAGATGGTAATGATAACCCTGTATGCGAGACAGCAAAAGAGACGCAGATGTACAGAACAGTCTTTTGGACTCTATGGGAGAGAGAGAGGGTGGGATGATTTGGGAGAATGGCATTGAAACATATATAATATAATATAAGAAATGAATTGCCAGTCTAAGTTTAATGCAGGATACAGGATGCCTGGGGCTGGTGCACTGGGATAACTCAGAGGGATGGTATGGGAAGGGGGATGGGAAGGGGGTTCAGGAGTGGGAACTTATGTACACCTGTAGTGGATTCATGTTGATGTATGGCAAAACCAATACAGTATTTTAAAGTAAATAATAATAATAATAATAAAAAAGACAAAGAGAAAACGTCACCTCCAATGAACAAAATGGAATTAAAACCAAGACAATGAAAAAAAAAATAGGACTGTGATATAAATACCAGATAACATTGAAGGAAGAAAAAAATTTCTAGAGACAAAGTGGTTCTGTATGCTAATAAAGCTTTTAATCCCATCAGGAAGAAAAAATATACTGAACTCGTATGGACCTATGTCATTATTTTCAATATATATAAAACTAAGAGAAATGAAAGGAGAAATAGACAAATATATTAGGATTATAGAAATTTTTGTCAAACCTCTCTCAGTAGCTGGTAGATCGAAATGACCAAAAAAATAAATAAATAAAATAAACAGGTTTATGTAAGATTTAGATGTGAACAAAATAATTTACAAAGCTTTATCTATTCTGTGCTATTTAAATCTAACAACTGAAAAGCATCTGTTTGCTTTTTAAGTACACTTGTAAGAAAATTTACAAAATATAAAGCCATAATAATTGTTCCAACAAATTTCAGAAAATATATACCAAATAGAATATGTTCTTTAAATGCAATGTTATCAAGCCAAAATGTAAAAGCAAGTGTGAAGTCGCTCAGTCCTGTCCGACTCTTTGCGACTCCATGGACTGTAGCCCGCCAGGCTCCTCTGTCGATGGGGATCCTCCAGGCAATAATACTGGAGTGGGTTGCCATTTCCTTCTCCAGAGCCAGGGATCGAACCTGGGTCTCCCGCACTGCAGGCATACTCTTTACCCTCTGTGTCATCAGGGAAGATTAGAAATCGATAACAAGTTGGAAATCGATAACATTATTATAAAATGTAAAACAATCTTATAAAAATGTATGTATTTGGGAACAAATTCCTACATAACTTTTGAATCAAAGAAGTACTCATAGTAGAAAGTCAATAATATTTAAAATTGAAATATGAGAATACTACATGTCAAATTAATGCAATATACCTAAACTGGTATTTTTAAGTTGATTTAGTATTTAATATTTATGTTGAAAATACTGAAAGTTAAAAGTAAACTGTCAATTAATGAAAATCTAAAAGGATCAACAAAATAAGATAGAATAAAAAAAGTAATATAAGATGGAAGCTAAGAAAATTAAATATTATATAATAAAGAATTTCTGTATACCTAAAAGATTTTATATTGCAAAAATGAAGAATACTAAACATTTTGCAAAGTTGATCACAGGGAGAAAAGAGACTGAAGATACAGTAACTAAACAATATTAGGAATGGAAAAGGAGACTTAATAGGGATCTAATACATATTTAGATTTTAAAATATTTTGAAATATCATAAAAAGTTATCTTTGTCAACAATTCAGGCATTGAAAATTGTACAAGTTCATAAAATATTAAACTTTTAAAAACTAAATATTATTTAGAAATTATGAAGGAGTTTATCAACATTGCCAAAAGTTTAATTTGTGATTTGAAATCTTTAGATAAAAGTATATCGTAAGAACTGTTTTAGTGAAACCTTCTAGCAAACATTCAGGGAACAGCTAATACTTATCTGATCAAGGTAAACATACCTCCTTGGAAAGCTTTAAAAGAATTTCCCCTTGTAGTTCTATGAAAGTTATATGAAATTGTTCATTTAGTTGGTGTATACAGAGTCCTTAAACTGTCTATGTTACGCCCAGCAGTGACAGCACTTCTTGCTGATACTTCGCATGAAGTACTGGATGCTTCAGGTTGACTCTGCATCAGTTTTACCAGTGGTTTCTTCTGATGGCAGCCCGCTCCAGTACTCTTCCCTGGAAAATCCCATGGACAGAGGAGCCTGGTAGGCTGCAGCCCATGGGGTCGCGAAGAGTCAGACACGACTGAGCGACTTCCCTTTCCCTTCCCTTTCTTCTGTCAAGGATACTGGAGGGTATTCTTCCTACCTATGAGTTATATAAGCCAATATCTAGTTGACATAGTTTTTGAGTCATGGTAAGTTCTCAGAATAAGTTATGCATGTTCATCATGCATCACCAAGACAAAACAGCTACTATCACCCTCTCTACTGATTTGTTTGTTCACATATACATGTATCTGTGTGTGTATAAACACATAGACATATATTCAATCCAATTATTTTACCATAGTTTAGAAGTTTAGAAAAAAACAAAGTTCCTCACCAGGCTTCTCTGGTGGCTCAGTGGTAAAGAATCCACCTGCCAGTACAGGAGATGCTGGGTTGGGAATATTCCCTTGGAGAAGCAAATAGCAACCCACTCCAATATTCTTGCCTGGGTAATCTTATTGACATAGGAGCCCTGCAAGCTACAGTTTATGGAGTTGGAAAAGTATCAGACATAACTTAGTCTAAACAACAGATTCCTCACCACTGGGATACCCCTGTGAAGCTCGCTCAGTCGTGTTCGACTCTTTGCGATCCCATGGACTGTAGCCTACCATGCTCCTCTGTCCGTGGGATTCTCCAGGCAAGAATACTGGAGTAGGTTACCCCTGACTAGCTTTTAAACTGTCATGCCTGACTGACGTGTATATTGGCATGTACATGTATTCTCTTTGGTCATTTCAGCGTTAAGTATTTTGCATATCATTCTTGATTATACACATCGTTCTGTAAATAAACCCATTCTAACTTAACATCTTATGTAAGTTTTTCTTATGGATTCATCTGCAGTAGCCATTGTTCCTCTGAAGCCATTTTGACTATGATACATTTAATGGTTACCTGTTTCCTTGACTTCTTGGTTAAGAGTTTTAAGTTTAAAATGTCAGTATTTGGTCTTTGAGAGAAAGCCAACTTTATTTACTGCTATTTATAAATATTTATAATTCTTTGCAAATATATTAAAAAGCCATTCATTCCAAAGCATACATGGATAGAAAGAAAGAGAAGAAAAGTAATCAGTAGTGAACTGTTAACCAAATACCTACACTAAGTCAGTAGCCATATGTGAATTTCTTTTTCATTATATATGCATATTAATTATTCACTTCAGGAGTTATTCTTGCTTTTCTCTCCACTGGAAGTCCAGTTCAGTTCAGTTGCTCAGTCGTGTCCGAATCTTTGTGACCCCGTGGACTGCAGCAGTCCAGCCCTCCCTGTCCATTACCAGCTCCCAGAGTTTACTCAAACTCATGTCCATCGAGTCAGTGATGCCATCCAACCATCTCATCCTCTGTCATCCCCATCTCCTCCCGCCCTCAATCTTTCCCAGGATCAGGGTCTTTTCGAATGAGTCAGCTCTTCGCATCAAGTGGCCAAATATCAGAGTTTCAGCTTCACCATCAGTCCTTCCAATGAATATTCAGGACTGATTTCCTTTAAGATGGACTGGTTGGATCTCCTAGCAGTCCAAGAGACTCTAAAGAGTCTTCTGTAACACCATAGTTCAGAACCTTCAATTCTTCAGTACTCAGCTTTCTTTATAGTCCAACTCTCCCATCCACACATGACTACTGTAATAACCATAGCCTTGATTAGACGGACCGTTATTGGCAAAATAACGTCTCTGATTTTTAATATTCTCTAGGTTGGAGAAGGCAATAGCACCCCACTCCAGTACTCTTGCCTGGAAAATCCCATGAACGGAGGAGCCTGGTAGGCTGCAGTCCATGGGGTAGTGAAGAGTCGGACATGACTGAGTGGCTTTACTTTGACTTTTCACTTTCATGCATTGGAGAAGGAAATGGCAACCCACTCCAGTATTCTTGCGTAGAGAATCCCAGGGATGGGGGAGCCTGGTGGGCTGCCATCTATGGGGTCGCACAGAGTCAGACACGACTGAAGCGACTTAGCAACAGTAGCAGCAGGTTGGTCATAACTTTCCTTCCAAGGAGTAAGTGTCTTTTAATTTCATGGCTGCCATCACCTTCTGCAGTGATTTTGGAGCCCAAGAAAATAAAGTCTGTCACTATTTCCACTGTTTCCGAATCGATTTGCCATGAAGTGATGGGACCAGCTGCCATTAAGAATGTTGAGCTTTAAGCCAACTTTTTTACTCTCCTCTCTCACCTTCATCAAGAGGCTCTTTAGTTCTTCACTTTGATGACAGTGGTATCATCCGCACATCTGAGATTATTGATATTTCTCCCAGCAATCTTGATTCCAGCTTGTGCTTCATCCAACCGAGTGTTTCTCACGATGTACTCTGCATATAAGTTAAATAAGCAGGGTGACAATATACAGCCTTGACGTACTTCTTTTCCTATTTGAAACCAGTCTGTTGTTCTATGTCCAGTTCTAACTGTTGCTTCCTGACCTACATACAGATTTCTCAAGAGGCAGGTCAGGTGGTCTGGTATTCCCATCCCTTTCAGCATTTTCCACACTTTATTGTGATCCACACAGTCAAAGGCTTTGGCATAGTCAGTAAAGCAGAAATAGATGTTTTTCTGGAACTCTCTTGCTTTATCCGTGATCCAACAGATATTGGCATTTTAATCTCTGGTTCCTCTGCCTTTTCTAAATCCAGCTGGAACATCTGGAAGTTCATGGTTCACTTATTGCTGTAGCCTTCCTTGGAGAATTTTGAGCATTATTTTACTAGTGTGTGAGATGAGTGCAATTGTACGGTGTTTGAGCAATCTTTGACATTGCCTTTCTTAGGGATTGGAATGAAAACTGATCTTTTCCAGTCCCGTGGCCACTGCTGAGTTTTCCAAATTTGCTGGCATATTGAGTGCAGCACTTTCACAGCATCATCTTTTAGGATTTGAAATAGCTCAACTGGAATGCCATCACCTCCACCAGCTTTGTTCATAGTGATGCTTCCTAAGGCCTACTTGACTTCACATTCCAGGATGTCTGGCTCTACGTTAGTGATCTCAGCATTGTGATTATCTGGTTCATGAAGATTTTTTTTTTTTTTTTGTATAGCTTTTCTGTGTATTGTTGGAAGTCCAGATTATAATATTTCAAAGAATATAATTTCCTATTCAAAAAAGCAGTATGTTTTATCTCTCAGTGACTAATCAATTACAGTTTGTTTACTGACTTTTTCTAAATTCTATTTCTGTGTGTGTGGGATACTCTACTCGTTTGAAATATGCATCCTGTTTAATTCCAAGCTCTCATCTCTTGTAACCGATTATTCACAAATGACTTCCATTTCCTCCTGCAAGTTCCCTCCCATCTTTTCTTTTCAGAGCATTCTCACTGCCACTGCCTTCATCATTTCTCCATTCCCTTGACCTTGCTATTCCTAAGATGTTAGTTGTGCTGACCCTAGTCTCTGGTTCCTCCAGTCAAACTGCCCCAAACTGTTGCCTTAAAAACACCCACATAATCTTGTTATTTATCTAATCACCAACCCAAAACCAACCAGTGCTGAGGGTGGTAGGGAGTATGAGCCTTGGCTTCTTGTAAATCTCAGCTCTCCAGGTACTGGAAGACTCCGCTTCCAAAGGAGTGGCTTATAATTGTTCTAATTGAGAGTTCAGAGTACTCTAGGTTTATGTTCTCTCAGACAGTTGTTGTACTTTATCAAACAAGCTTTGAAAATAGCCTTTCACACTGAGTGGATCAGATATTTTTTTTCACTCTATAAGTTTTTGAAGCTTAAAAAAATTTTTTTTTGTATCTTTTCTTGCTTTGCATTGATTCTTGAAATTGTACCTCTTAACATTGGTTCTGAATGGATTTCTTGCTTGAAAATAAGATCTGAGAATATCTGAAAAGTCTGTTATTTCAACTACTATATCCAAAAAGAGGACAAGGGAAGTTTTCACGCAGAAAGATTTCTGTACTAATTTCTATAGGAAATCTGCTGGCATTGTAATTACTAAAAATGTTGGTAAGATTTAATCCAATAATAGTTATTTGCAAAGAGAGGTAGTTTTTGTGGCAGTCAGACAGCTTTTTTTTTTCCAAACAGTTTTAATTTCACTGATTTGCTTATTCTTAAGCTCTTGAGAGATTTAACATTTTCTAAACCTTTGTTTCCTTACTACATAAAATTTTTATGTCAGTATCTACACCTCACAGCATTTTAAAAATTAAAGAAGTTGATTCATGCTCAGCACAACTACCACCATCTGAGGATTCAATAAACATTTATATCACCATACTATTGAAAGATACACAGAGATACTATGCAGTAAAATTTGAGATCTAGGAAAAGATGTGCATTTATGATTGAGTTTACTCTCTGAAGTGAGAATCTCATCAACTTTTCAAAAATCTGTACTTTTACTAGAGCTGTAAACTGGTACTTTTGGACCTTGGACTGATCCCTCTCCCTAGCAATCCTTGATTAATTTGATCTTATACTGTCAAAGTAAAAATAGAATGAACATCATTGGTAGTCTTCTTAAATAATTACTAATTAAAGACAACAATGCATTTGTAAGTATAAAAGGATCAAGAATAAAGGATTTTCAAAGTACAATTTTATTTTTGAGATCCAGTGAATAATTTTTTAAATTTATTTTTTGAAGTGGATCTCTTATTTCTTTTTTTATCCATGCTACATGGCATGCAGGATCTTAGTTCCCCAACCAGGGATTGAATCCCTGTAGTGGAAGCACAGAGTCTTAACCACTAGACTGCCTTGGAAATTAAAAAAAAAAAATACTTTTTTATTCTTTAATATATTCCACTTTATCAGCAAATTCATTTTTAGAACCATAGCAAATAACAGAAGATTTTTAAAATGAGAAGTTTTGGGAACTTCTTGGTTAAGAACTCAGTTGGTTGCACTTGAGGAAAACCCTTATGTGTTTTGTATACTAGATGTAGCTTTCATCTTTAAGTTCAGTTATTCTCTTCAGTGAACATTACATTTCTTTCAAAGGTACTGAAATGTCCAATCTATTTAGTATTTTTGAAGATATATATATATCTCTATCTATTCAATGAGAAAGATATTGAAAAGATCATGGCTCCTATCTCACCCAAGAGTTGTTTTGGCCAGAGGGTGATTCTGGGATGAGAGAAATGTCTACAAATATCTGAGCAGAGAAGCTTTTGCTTTTTAGCATTTCCTACTGCTATCCCTAATGTTGATTCTCTGTGACTTACAGTCCACCACTGGCAAGTCAAGAATCTTTTGTTCCTTTATTTTAAAATGTTAAACAATAATGGGACTTACCACTTAGGACATTAGATTTCTTTCCAAAATGGTAAGGACTTAGCATTGTTTTAAGGACTAAGTGTGTGTATATATGTGTATATATGCAAATATGAGATTCATATACTAGCTGACACATCTTTGGGATGGTTTTGGTCACTGCGTCCTGTACAATGTTACAAACCTCTATGCATAGTTCTATAGGCACTCGGTCTATCGGATCTAATCCCTTCAATCTATGTGTCACCTTCACTATATAGTCATAAGAGATTCATTTAGGTCATACTTGAATGGTCTAGCGGTTTTCCCTACTTTCTTTAATTTCAGCCTGGTTTGCAACAAGGAATTGATGAACTGAGACACAGTCAGCACCAGGTCTTGTTTTTGCTGACTGTAAAAATCTTCATCTTCAGCTGCAAATAATATAATCAATCTGATTTTGGTATTGACCATTTGTGGAGGTCCCTGTGTAGAACCATCTCCTGTGTTGTTGGAAAAGTGTGTGTGCTGTGACCAGTATTTTGTCTTGACAAAACTCTGTTAACCTTTGCGCTGCTTCATTTTGTACTCCAAGGCCAAACTTGACTGTTATTCTGGGTGTCTCTTGACTTCCTACTTTTACATTCCAATCCCCTGTGAGGAAAAAGACACTTTTTTTTTTCTTTTTTCTTTCTTTCTTTTTTTTTTTTTTTTACTGTTATTGCTGTTAGTTCTAGAAAGTGTTGCAGGTCTTCTTCATAGAACTAATTCAGTTCAGCTTCTTCAGCATCAGTTGTGGGGGCACAGACTTGGATTACTGTGATGTTGAATGGTTTGCCTTGAAAATAAACCAAGACCATTCTCTTGTTTTTGTGATTGTACAAATGAACTGTATTTAGGATGACTCACAAGCAGAAATCAAGATTGCTGGCAGGACTATCAACAACCTCAGATATGCAGATGACACTACTCTACTGGCAGAAAGCGAAGAGGAACTGAGGAGTCTCTTGACGATGTTGAAAGAGAGTGGAAAAGCTGGCTTGAAACTCAACGTTCAAATAACCAAAATTATGGCATCTGGTCCCATCACTTCATGGGCAAATAGAAGGGGAAGAAGTAGAAGCAGTGACATACTTTATTTTCTTGGGCTCCAAAATCACTGCAGACATTAACTGCAGCCATGAAATTCAACGACACTTGCTCCTTGGAAGAAAAGTTATGACAAGCCTAGACACATATTAAAGAGCAGAAACATCACTTTGCCAACAAAGTTCTGTATAGCGAAAACTATGGTTTTTTCCAGTAGTCATGTGTGGTTGTGAGAGTTGGACCATAAAGAAGGCTGAGCACTGAAGAATTGATGCTTTTGAATTATGGTGTGGGGAAGATTCTAGAGAGTCCCTTGGATTGCAAGGAGATCCAACCAGTCAATCCTAAATATTCAATGGAAGGACTGTTGCTGAAGCTGAAACTCCAGTACCTTGGCAACCTGATGTGAAGAGGCTGCTCATTGGAAAAGACCTGATGCTGGAAGAGATTCAGGGGAAAAGGAGAAGGGGGTTGCAGAAGATGAGATAGATAGCATCACCAACACACTGAACATGAACTTGAGCAAACTCTAGGAGATGGTGAAGTACAGAGGAACCTGGTTTGCTGCTGTCCCTGGGGTTTCAAAGAGTGGGCTATGACTTAGTAAATGAGTAACAGCAAATGACATGTTAAAATATCTCAATTAATAATAATATTACTATAATTATAAGAAGAATCAGTAATCTAAGAATCAGCTATCACCCTAAGGCTGAGGGCACAAATTAAAGTGGAAGGAATGATATAATTTGGAAACTTAGAAAACAGTCTGCAGAACTGACACTCATTATTTTGAGAGGGGAAGCAGCTTGATGTGTTTTAGATTCTAGAAGGAGCCCTGAAGGACTAGAACCCAGACTGTTTTTTGGGGAGGATGCCCAGGGTGTGCTGTGTCAGTGTTTTACAAATGTGTGATAAGACTGGTTTTGTGAGTGTTGGGGAAAAAAATGTTAATAAGATTAAATGGGTGCCTTTAGGAGGGACTGGAAGCTATTGGTAGGATTGTTAGGTAAAGGGCCATGGGTAGGGCCAGAAAACAAACAGGGAGAGTGCCCTTTTGTCTCTTTCAGCCTTGCCTTCTCCCTTTTTCCTCCCTGTTCAAGAGATGGAGTCAATAAGTGAGTAGAAATGTGGTTTATGGAGTTCCAGAGCCAGTATCACGAAGAAATGTATAACCAGTGTGAAGTAAGTGGCAATAGGTTAGTTATTGGCACAGTCCTGGGTCTGTAGTAGAAAATAGCGCTCATCTTTGCTGTTATTCCCAAATGATTTTTAGTGACTCTCATTAAAATAAATTCTGAAGTCTTATTTGTACTTAGCAGGAAGAAGTGTTTTAAAAATTAGCAATATCTGCCATGGGTGATGGAAGGGTGAGAAGCACCCTACTTTTTATTTGCTGCCCCTACTTCAGCAGCAAACCCTGGTGAAAGTTCATCCCTGGGGCTGCCTTTTTTCATTCACCCCATTCAGGGGATAGTTAATGATGACTTGGGGTAACTTCAAATGTCAGTAGTTTCCCGTATCTACTTCAAAAGTGACAGTAGCCCTTGGCAATGATGGCTTCGAGGAACTGCATCAATTGGTAGTTTTCATCTCTTCAAAAATTCTCTATCCCCAGCTCAACAAATAGCTCAGCTATAGATTAAGTATTATCTGCAGGAAGGAACACACTTTACATAATTGGTTGAAATGATACGTTTGATACTACAAGATCTTTCAAGAAAATTACTGGAAGCCATTGGTTTCAGAATTTTCTGTCTGATGGGAGAAGGAGTGGCAAAACCCTTAATACATTGAAGGAGCAGCGCAGGAGAGCTAAACTTTTATTAAGCCAAATAAGGACACCGAAAAGCACACAAGCAAACTGATCTAGTAAATTCCCATTGTATATGAAACAAAAATGCATTTTACACCAAAAAAGTTGAAATCATAATCTAAAAAGGAAGGAGAGGTCTTTCAGTTAATATTTTTCACTTTGTGAGTAACTCAGTTGCTAATCTTTATTTTCCTCACACTTCCACCTATCGTTGGAATTTCATCAATGAGCATCAGTTGTGTGTGGACGAGCACTGAGAAATATCCATGTCAGAATAAATGTTTATTTTTCTGCAAAACCACATATTTAGTATACTGTCATCAAGTTTCATCCATGTGATATGTCAGAATCATTTAGGCTGAATGATATTCCAGTTTTTAAAACAACTTTATTGAGGTATAATTGATATGCAAAACTGCACAGGTTTAATGTATACAATTTTGTGATTTGGGAGCTATGTTTGCATCCATGAATTTATTACCATAACCAAGGTAACAGGCGTGTCTTTCACCTCTACAAGTTCCTGTCAGTCACAGAAAGATAAATACTATATGATCCGCTTACATGAAGTATTACACTTAACAGTAGTCAAATTCCTAGAGTTAGAGAGTATTTAATAGAATAGTGTTTGAGGAAGTCTATGGGAGGGGGAGGGGGAATTTTATGTTTAATGGATATGGAATTTCAGTTCAGGAAAATGCAAAAATTCTAAAGACAGATGGTGGTGAAATTTGCAAGACAGTGTGTACAGAGTCAATACCATTGAACTGTACATATAAAAGTGGCTAAAATGGTAAACTTTATATTTTATCAAAATAAAAAATACTAAAAAAGTCACATATTCAGTATACTACAGAGATGACAGTTCTTTAGCCAATAAAAAACATTCCATTTTTCACTTGTCCAAAGTATTTTAAATATATGAGATTTGTAATAATTTTCAGAAGGTATGACCTATTAAGTTACACTGAGAGGCTTTGTTCTTAAAAACAATTCAAGATGATATATGAAACATGGTCCTTATATCCCCACTGTGGCAACTAATAGATAAATAAGACATTATCTTGAAATGAGATATCTTCTAAGCAATTTTATGCTGTAAGAACCACAATCTGTTATATTCAGCCTTAAAAGAAAGTATACTAAAGTGAATTTGTTATCCTCTAAAATTTGTCATAATTTCCATATAATAGTGATCAATTTTGGAGAATTATGAAACATTTGACATATGGTCGATATCATAAAGTCAACAGGTATAATCAAATGTTAGATGCTTAAGAAAGGTGCCTGATAATTATACCACACTGGAATGCCAATTATAAAGAAGATAATATTTCAAGAAGATAATATAATTTCTAGGAATAAACACTAGCTAATTAGGCTCTTCAGTTTGTAGAAGTAGATGGGGGAAGATATTTGCCCTTTCTACATCATTTACTCCGCAGCCCCTAATGTTGCCTGGAAAATCCCATAGACAGTGAAGCCTGGCAAGCTCCAGTCCATGGGGATGCAGAGTCAGACACAACTTAGCAACTAAACAACAGCAACAGCAATGGATAAAGGCTTTTAATGATAATTTTGTCTGGGAACCTAGAATCAAAACTCAGTGTATTAACATCATGACATTTAAAAAATTCAAAAGCATGTTCTTTGCCTTGACAATGTCAAATGTGAGTGTGATATTACACTATAGATTTATAAGATATCACTGTTGGGGAAACTGTAAAGGGTGCACTGGATCTCTGTATCATTTCCAATAACCTGTGAATATAAGTTATCTCAAAATAGAACTTTTAATTTAGAAGAAAAGATACTTTGTAAACAACAGTCCATCTATAAAAACTCAACTTTATCTGCAACTTAAGGTACAATTATTAAAGAGCCATGATTCTTAGAGAATTGCATAGCAATTAGTAGCAAAGTTAACCTAGTCTTCCTGGCCTTTCTCTCTTCCTTCTGCAAGTTGTTAATAGTGTGAATTAGGGAAAAGGATGCTATATAAAGAGTAAGAAGAGACAGAATTTCATAATTATTAAAAGTTGGTTTGCAGTCTAAATATCTCCTCTTAATTTTTAAGAAAAAAATTTCTTATCTTACCTGATCAGAAAATGGTAGAGATTGATACTGCTGATATCTTTTTTTTTTTTTTTTGAAAAGTTTTAAAGGGAGGAAGATAGGTAGCAGGAAAGAATTTAAGCTGAATTACTTTGCTTTAACCTGGTCTCTGAGAAATAGTTATATTTTTTTTGCTTAGGTAAGTGTCTTATGTAGTAAAAGAAGAGATAGAAATTTCAGAGTGACTACCTAAACATTCTTTGATGGGAAAAGAATCACAGTTACAAATAAAAATATAGACAAAGAGCTACAGAATTACTTGAGTAGGAATAATAATTTTCTTATTTCTTTCTCAAAGATCACTATGACATAGTGTTCTCATTAATATTCCTTTGAAATTCAAGGTAGCTATTTCTGTCCATCTGTCATTGTTTTCTCTACAAAAGCATCCTCATGATTTAATATATCCATAATCAATATAACTGATAAAAGTATATTTTGGTAGGAGCTCACTATTAAAATCAAAAGCTTTTTTAAAGTTATACCAACACTACTTTTCTCAGACCATAAATTTATATGGCTTATGGAAGCACTACAAGATTGTTGTTAATGTTCAGTCACTAAGTCGTGTCCAACTCTTTATGACCCCATGAACTGCAAGACACCAGGCTTCCCTGTCCTTCACTATTCCCCAGAGCTTGCTTAAACTCACATCCATTGAGTCAGTGATCCCATCCATCCAACCATCTCATCTTCCGTTACCCTCTTCTCTTCTTGCCCTCAATCTTTCCCAGCATCAGGGTCCTCTCCAATGAGTCAGCTCTTCACATCAGGTGGCCAAGTATTAGTGCTTCAGCATCAGTCCTGCCAATGAATATTCAGCATTGATTTCCTTTAAGATTGACTGGTTTTTTCTCCTTGCTGTCCAATGGACTCTCTAGAGTCTTCTCCAGCACCACAGTTCAAAAGCATCAATTCTTTAGCACTCAGCCTTCTTTATAGTCCAATTCTCACATCATTAAAGATTTTCTTTAATGTTATACTTTGACTTTGGTATTTTTAACAGTATAGAATTTAATTGCATTTTACCATGAACTTTATACTTAGAAACTGAAGATACACTGCCTTTGTGTCATTATGATTGTTACATGTTGAACCTATTGTTATAGCTAGGAGCCTGTTGTAACGGAGAGAATTTGTGAGGCTATGAACTTACTTGAAGGCATTAAATATAAAGAAGGAAGAAATAGTCTGAAAGGTACTCTGAAAGAGAAATAGGACTTACTTTTGAAGCAAGGTAATGGGGTAAGTTCAGGTTGTTGTTGTTACTGTTCAGTCACCTAGTCATGTCCAACTCTTTGAGACCCCATGGACTGCAGCATGCCAGGCCTCCCTGTCCCTCACCATCTCCTGAAGTTTGCTCAAGTTCATGTTCATTGCATCAGTAAAGACATCCAGCCATGTCATCCTCCGACACTCTCTTTTCCTTCTGCGCTCAATCTGTCCCAGCATCAAGAACTTTTCCAGTAAGTCAGCTTTGTGCATTAGATGACCAAAATACTGGAGCTTTAGCATCAGTCCTTCCAGTGAAAATTCAGGGTTGATCTCCCTTAAGATTTGATTTGATCTCCTTGCTGTCCAAAGGACTTTCAGAAGTCTTCTCCAGTACTACAGTTTTGAAAGGCATCAATTCTTTGGTCTTCTGCCTTCTTTATGGACCAGTTCTCACAACCGTACATGACTATTGGGAAGACCAAAGCCTTGACTATATAACCTTTGTCAGCAGAGTAATGTCTTTGCTTTTCAACACACTGTCTAGGTTTGTCACTGCTTTCCTGCCAAGAAGCAACTGTCTTCTGATTTCATGGTTAGAGTCACAGTCTGTATTGATTTTGGATCCCAAGAAGAAGAAATCTATCACTACTTCCACCTTTTCCCCTTCTATTTGCCATATAGTAATGGGGCCAGATGCCATGGTATTACTATTATTATTATTTTTTAATATTTAGTCCTAAGATGGCTCTTCTACTCTTCCTTCACCCTCATCAAGAAGCTCTTTAGCTCCTCTTTGCCTTCTGCCATTAGGGTGGTATCATCAGCATATCTGGGATTGTTGATACTTCTTTCACATATCTTGATTCCAGGTTGTAACTCATCCAGCGCAGCATTTCTCATGATGTGCTCAGCATATAGGTTAAACAAACAGAGTGACAGCAAACAGCCCTGTCATACCCCTTTCTCAATCTTGAACCAATCAGTTGTTCTATTCAGGATTCTCACTGTTGCTTCTTGACCTAAATACAGGTTCTCAGGAGACAGGACAGATGGTCTGCTAGTCCCACCTCTCTAAGAGGTCTCCACAGTTTATCATGATCTACACAGTCAAAGGCTTTAGCGTAATCAATGAAACAGAGATAGATGCTTTTTTTCTGAAATTTCCTTGCTTTCTCTTAATCCAGTGAATGTTGGCAATTTGATCTCTAGTTCCTCTTCCTTTTCTAAACACAGCTTGGACATCTGTAAGTTATTGGTTCTCATAATGCTGAAGCCTAGCATGCAAGATTTTAAGTATGAACTTATTAGCATGGCCTAGGTGTGCAACTGTCTGATGGTTAGCACATTCTTTGGTACTACCCTTCTTGGGAATCGGGATGAGGACTGACCTGTGGCCATTGTTGGGTCTTCCAGATTTGCTGACATCATGAATGCAAAACCTTGATGGCATTCTCCTGTAGAGATCTGAATAGTTCTGCTGGAATTTCATAGCATCCACTAGCTTTATTAACAGCAGTCTTTCTTCAGGCCCACTTGATGTCACTTTCCAGAATGTCTGGCTCTGGGTGACTAACCACATCATCGTAGTAATCTAGCTCATGAAGATCTTTTTTATGCAGTTCTTCCATGTATTCTTTCCATCTCTTCTTGATCTCTTCAGCATCTATGAGGTCTCTACTATTTTATCCTTTATTTTGCCCATTTTTGGGTGGAACGCTCCCTTGATATTTCCAATTTTCCTCAAGGGATCTCTAGTCTTTCCCTTTTTTGTTCCTTTCTTCTATTATTATGCATTGTCCATTGAAAAAGGCCTTCTTGTCCCTTCTAGCTACTTTTTGGAACTCTGTGTTTAATTGGGTGTACCTTTCCCTCTCTCCCTTGCTTTTTGCTTCTCTTTGTTCTTTCACTACTTGTAAAGCCTCCTCAGATAACCACTTTGCCTTCTTGCTTTTCTTTTTCTTTAGGATGGTTTTGCTCACTGCCTTCTGTACAATACTATGGATCTCTGTCCATAGTTCTCAGGCAAACTGTTAACTAGATCTAGTCCTCTGAATCTATTTACATCTACTGCAAATTCATACAGTATTTTATTTAAGTCATACTTGGCTGGCCTACAGTTTTTCCTAGTTTTCTTTAGTTTATGCCTGAATTTTGCTATGAGAAGCTGATGATCTGATCCACAGTCAGATCCAGGTCTTGTTTCTGCTGACTGTGTACAGCTTCTCCATCTTTGGCTGCAAAAAATATAATCAATTTGATTTCAGTATTGATAATTTGGTGATATCCATGTGTAAACTTCTCTCTTGTGTTGTTGACAAAGGGTATTTTCTAGTGCATTCTCATGGCAGAATTCAGTTAACATTTGCCCTGCTTCATTTTGTTCTCCAAGGCCAAACTTGCCTGTTATTCCAGATACATCCTGACATCCTACTTTTGCATTCCAATCCGCGATGATGAATAGAGCATCTTTTTTTTTTTTTTTTTAAGGTGTTAGTGCTATGAGGTCTTATAGGTCTTTATAGAACTGATCAGCTTCAGCTTCTTCGGCATCAGTGGTAAGCGCATAAACTTGGATTACTGTGATGTTGAATGGCTTGCCTTGGAAATGAACTGAAATCATTCTGTCATTTTTGAATTTGCACCCAAGTACTGTATTTCAGAATTTTTTGTTGATTATGAGGGCTACTCCATTTCATCTAAGGGATTCTTGCCCACAGTAGTAGATATAATGATCATCGGAATTAAATTTGCCCATTCCTGTCCATTTTAGTTCACAAATTCCTAAAATGTTGATGTTTATTTTAATATCTCTTGCTTAACCACATATAATTTTCCTTGATTCATGGGCCTAATATTCCAGGTTCCTATACAATACTGTTTTTGCAGCACTAAATTTTACTCTCATCACCAGACACATCCACAACTGAGCATCATATATACTTTGGCCCAGATGCTTCATTCATTCTGGGGCTATTGGTAATTCTCCATTCTTCCCCAGTATCATATTGGACACCTTCAGACCTGGGGGACTCATCTTTTGGTGTCATATCTTTTTGGCCTTTTGTGCAGTTCGTTTCTCATGGCAAGTATACTGGGGTAGTTTGCCATTCTCTTCTCCAGTGGATCACGTGTTATCAGAACTCTCTTCTATGACCCATCCATCTTGGGTGGCCCTGCATAGCATAGCTCATAGCTTCATTGCAATATGTAAACCCCTTCATCACAAGGCAGTGATCTATGAAGGGAAAGTTCAAGTTAGGGACACACTAAAAGATAAAGATACGGTTTAAGCCCCATCACAGTTAGTTTAGAGAAAAAAATTAATTACATTTTAACATATTGACTTTGAGGTGGCAATATTTTGTACTTAGGTAATTCAAGTGTGGAAGATATAGCACTGACATGAAGAAAATGGGACAAACCTGCACAGGAGGTCAGATAAGCACTGAATATCTAAATATCAAAATCAGATACCAAACAAATCAGAGGTGAGAGAAATGAAGCAAAAAAGAAAAGGTACCATCCCACTTCAGAGGTTAAAAATGTACAGACATCAAAACTAAGAAGGAACTATTGGACATTAACACCCAAGATGAAGGGCCTAAAAAAATAAGAATGATTTTTCTTTTGTTTCAATGATATTCTGTAACTCTTAGTTCTATGTCTACGTAGTTGAGCCAGCAGTTGAGTTGCATTATTTCATATGATGAAAAATGAGAAAGGAATGAAGTAATACTTAAAACTGCATTTCTTCTTATTGTACAATAAAATAATAAAAAGAAACCAAATACCATTTTCTATGAAAGTCATGAATATTTCTAGAGTGCATTTTCTGATACAGAAATGTTATATTTGGTAATTTTTATTTGTGACAGTTTACTTACTATCAGGTGTAAATTTTTCTTAAAGCCACCATGCATATATGTCTCTATTCTACATTAATAAGCTACAAAATAAAATCTTACCCTATGGCTCATGCATGTGATTAAATTACTGCTAGACAGAGCAGATTGAATAGCTGAAACCCAAATAGTTCATGCTAAAGCTGAAGCTCAAATACTTTGGCCACCTGATAGGAAGAGCTGACTCATTAGAAAAGACCCTGATGCTGGGAAAGATTGAAGGCAGGAGGAGAAGGGGACAACAAATGACAAGATGGTTGGGTGGCAGCACTGACTGAATGGACATAAGTTTGAGCAAACTCCAGAAGGTTGTGAAAGACAGGGAAGCCTGGCATGCTGCAGTCCATGGGTGGCAGAGCCGGACAGGACTGAGGGACCGAACAACAATAGCAATAACAATTAGTTCATATATAGTACAAGTCGAGTATTTTTAGCTTAGGTTGAATCGGATGTGGATGTATAAATAAGGTGAGATGGAGCCTTTGAGGAAGCAAAAAAAGAGAAAGAAATTTTCCAGTTCTAAATTACAGTAGCACTTCCCATGTGCACTATTATTTTGTGAGGCATCAACTAGCTTATATGCTAGTTATTTTTCATGTGTAAGTGTGTTACTTCTCCATTGTAATAATAACCTAGTTGAGAGAAAGGGCTGTCATATACCTCTTTGCTTTGAAAACAAGTTCACTGATGATTGAGGGCACATATTTTTTGAAGCAAGCCTTCCTAAGTTCATATATTATGATTTCATCACTTTGTTGTTTGCAATTTAAGGGAAATTTTACTTTGTCATTGTCTCAGTTTCTTTATCTGTAAAAATTGTAAATACTAGCTCACCCACCCCTAACATTATTTTCAGCAGTTTGGTATTTGGGGGTCACAAAGAGTCAGACGCGACTGGTGACTGAACAACAACAACAAGGATCACGTAAATGTAATTTATCAACATATCTACCATATCTTTGGCTTGTGAGAAAAGAATGATGGGGAAAAATATTAGTTATTAAAGCCAGTGGGATGTATGAATGTCATGACTTCTTAAGGAATGAAGAAATCGGGCAGTGAATCATGATAGCAGGCAGTATAAGATCATAGTTAAAATCACTGCTCTGCAAATATAAGGCCTTGGGCAAGATGATAATATTTTAACTCCTCTAAACTTCATTTTCATCATCTATAAAATGGTGAAAGTAATAGTACCAATGCAGAAATGAGTATGTCTATTTTTACCTTAGCAGAGTGCCTGGCTCACTATAATCACATATGCAGCACATGTTGACTAGGATTAACATTATTTAGTTAATAATTTTTCAACACTGGGGATATTGGCTTATAGTAATACCATTTTGTTGTTGTTGTTCAGTCGCTCAGTTGTGTTCAACTCTTTATGAATACCATTTAGAAAACCCCATAATTTACTTAATTGTGTATCAAGTTGCAATACAATTTTCAATATGTTTGTGTTTGCCTCAAGGACATATATGATAGATTAAAAGGAAAAAAGCGTGAAAATAAGTTGGTTGAATTTCTATGTATGCAAACAGCTATTTAAAGTTTATTTCATGAGCAGGCAAGACAAAATATCTGAAGTCCTAAATGCCTGAGAAATTTATGAAATTTATATAAGTGAAAAAACATCATCTGTCATAGATAAATTATATTAACTCTGTGAATGGGAATTTACTTTATTTAATTATTAATTTAGATGTAAGTTAAACCATTTACATTTCTTATTTTACATCTATGAAAAAAATGATGAAGGAAGCTGATACTGTTCCCTGAATAGACTATAAAATAAGCCTCACTATATATTAAGTTGGCCAATAAGCTCATTCAAGTTTTTCCATAAGATGTTATGGAAAAGCCTGAACAAAATTTTTGGCTAACCAAGTAAATGCCTCATAGGGTACATTTACCTTGTAGAGTAGAAGAGTGAAAAAGCTGGCTTATAACTCAACATTCGAAAAACGAATATCATGGCATCCAGTCCCATCACTTCATGGCAAAATTCATGGGGAAACAATGAATACAGTGATAGTTTATTTTGGGGGGGTTCCAAAATCACTGCTGATGGTGACTGTTGCCAGAAAATTAAAAGACACTTGCTCCTTGGAAGTAAAGCTATGCAAACCTAGACAATGTATTAAAAAGCAGAGATACTACTCTGCCAAAAAAACTCTGTATAGTAAAAGCTATGTTTTTTCCAGTAGTTATATATAGTTGTGAGAGCTGGACCATAAAGAAGGCTGAATGCAGAGGAATTGATGCTTGTGAACTCTGGTGTTGGAGAAGACTCTTGAAAGTCCCTTGACTGCAAGGAGATCAAAACAGTCAATCCTAAAAGAAATCAATTCTGAAGATTCATTAGAAGGACTGATGCTTAAGCTGAAGCTCCAGTACTTTGACCATCTGATCTGAGGAATTGACTCATTAAAAAAGACCCTGATATCGGGAAAGTTTGAAGGCAGGAGGAGGAGGGGATGACAGAGGATGTGTTGGCTGGTGGCATCATTGAGTCAATGGACATGAGTTTGAGCAAGCTCCTGGAAGATGAAGGACAGGGGACCCTGAGTGCTGTAGCCCATGGGGTAACAAATAGTCAGACACAACTGAGTAACTAAAAAACAACAGCATATATTTATTTTTCAAAAAAAATGTACAAATGTATTTATTAATAAGAATCATCTCATAACTTTCTTTTTTAATTCTAACCTTTTTTAATTAACTGTAAATTTTCTAAACTATTAGCTCAGTTATGTTCAGGCACTCAAGAGGCCACCTCTTTGGCAACCCCATGAATCATAGCATGCCAGACCTCCCTGTCCATCACCAACACCTGGAGTTCACCCAAACTCACGTCCATCGAGTCAGTGATGCCATCCAGCCATCTCATTCTCTGTCGTCCCCTTCTCCTCTTGTCTGCAATCCCTCCCGGCATCAGTGTCCTTTCTAATAAGTCAACTCTTCGCATGAGGTGGCCAAAGTATTGGAGTTTCAGCTTCAGCATCAGCCCTTCCAAAGAACACCCAGGACTGATCTCCTTGCGAATGGACTGGTTGGATCTCCTTGCAATCCAAGAGACACTCAAGAGTCTTCTCCAACACCACAGTTGAAAAGCATCAATTCTTCAGAGCTCAGCTTTCATCACAGTCCAACTTTCACATCCATACATGATCATTGGAAAAACCGTAGCCTTGACTAGAAGGACCTTTGTTGGCAAAGTAATGTTTCTGCTTTTGAATTTGCTATCCTTCCAAGGAGTAAGCGTCTTAATTTCATGGCTGAAATCACCATCTGCAGCGATTTTGGACCCCCCAAAAATAAAGCCTGACACTGTTTCCACTGTTTCCCCATTTATTTCCCATGAAGTGATGGGGCCAGATGCCATGATCTTATTTTTCTGAATGTTGAGCTTTAAGACAACTTTTTCACTCCCCTCTTTCACTTTCATCAAGATGCTTTTTAGTTTCTCTTCACTTTCCGCCATAAGGGTGGTGTCATCTCCCTGTCTGAAGTTATTGATATTTCTCCTGGCAATCTTGATTCCAACTTGTCCTTGTCCAGCCCAACAATTCTCATGATGTACTCTGCATATAAATTAAATAAGCAGGGTGACAATATACAGCCTTGGCATACTCCTTTTCCTATTTGGAACCAGTCTGTTGTTCCATGTCCACTTCTAACAGTTTCTTCCTGACCTGCATACAGATTTCTCAAGAGGCAGCTCAGGTGGTCTGGTATTCCCATCTCTTTCAGAATTTTCCACAGTTTCTTGTGATCCACACAGTCAAAGCAAATAGAGGAAAACAACAGAATGGGAAAGACTAGAGATCTCTTCAAGAAAATTAGAGATACCAAGGGAACATTTCACGCAAAGATGGGCTCAATAAAGGACAGAAATGGTATGGACCTAACAGAAGCAGAAGATATTAAGAAGAGGTGGCAAGAAAACACAGAAAAATTATACAAAAAAAGATATTCATGACCAAGATAATCATGATGGTGTGATCACTCACCTAGAGCCAGACATCCTGGAATGTGAAGTCAAGTGGGCCTTAGAAAACATCACTATGAACGAAGCTAGTGGAGGTGATGGAATTCCAGTTGAACTATATCAAATCCTGAAAGAGGATGCTGTGAAAGTGCTACACTCAATACGCCAGCAAATTTGGAAAACTCAGCAGTGGCCACAGGACTGGAAAAGGTCAGTTTTCATTCCAATCCCAAAGAAAGGCAATGCCAAAGAACGCTCAAACTACTGCACAATTGCACTCATCACACATGCTGGTAAAGTAATGCTCAAAATTCTCCCAGCCAGGCTTAACCAATATGAGAACCATGAACTTCCAGATATTCAAGCTAGTTTTAGAAAAGGCAGAGGAACCAGAGATCAAATTGCCAACATCCGCTGGATCATGGAAAAAGCAAGAGAGTTCGAGAAAAACATCTATTTCTGCTTTATTGACTATGCCAAAACCTTTGACTATGTGGATCACTATAAACTGTGGAAAATTCCTCAAGAGACGGGAATACCAGACCACCTGACCTGCCTCTTGAGAACCTATATGCAGGTCAGGAAGCAACAATTAGAAGTGGAATGGAACAACAGACTGGTTCCAAGTAGGAAAAGGAGTACACCAAGGTTGTATATTGTCACCCTGCTTATTTAACTTCTATGCAGAGTACATCATGAGAAACGCTGGGCTGGAAGAAGCACAAGCTAGAATCAAGATTGTCAGGAGAATTATCAGTAACCTCAGATATGCAGATGACACCGCCCTTATGGCAGAAAGTGAAGATGAACTAAAAGCCTCTTGATGAAAGTGAAAGTGGAGAGTGAAAAAGTTGGCTTTAAGCTCAACATTCAGAAAACGAAGATCATGGCATCTGGTCCCATCACTACATGGGAAATAGATGAGGAAACAGTGGAATCTGTGTTACACTTTAGTTTCTTGGGCTCCAAAATCACTGCAGATGGTGAGTGCACCCACGAAAGTAAAAGACGCTTACTCCTTGGAAGAAAAGTTATGACCAACCTGGACAGCATATTGAAAAGCAGACATTACTTTGCCAACAGTGGTCCGTCTAGTCAAGGCTATGGTTTTTCCAGTGGTCACATATGGATGTGAGAGTTGGACTGTGAAGAAAGCTGAGCACCGAAGAATTGATGCTTTTGAACGGTGTTGTTGGAGAAGACTCTTGAGAGTTCCTTGGAGTGCAAGGAGCTCCAACCAGTCCATTCTGAAGGAGATCAGCCCTGGGGTTTCTTTGGAGGGAATGATGCTAAAGCTGAAACTCCAGTACTTTGACCACCTCATGCAGAGAGTTGACTATTGGAAAAGACTGATGCTGGGAGGGATTGGGGGCAGGAGGAGAAAGGGACTACAGAGGATGAGATAGCTGGATGACATCGCTTACTCGATTGTCGTGAGTCTGAGTGAACTCTGGGAGTTGGTGATGGACAGGGAGGCCTGGCATTCTGCAATTCATGGGTTTGCAAAGAGTTAGACATGATTGAGCGACTGAACTGAACTGACTGAGATGTTTTTGTGGAACTCTCTTGCTTTTTCCATGATCCAGTGGATGTTGGCAATTGGATCTCTGGTTCCTCTGACTTTTCTAAAACCAGCTTGAACATCTGGAAGTTCACGGTTCAAGTACTGCTGAAGCCTGGCTGGGAGAATTTTGAGCATTACTTTACTAGCATGTGAGATGAGTGCAATTGTGCAGTAGTTTGAGCGTTCTTTGGCATTGCTTTTCTTTGGGATTGGAATGAAAACTGACCTTTTCCAGTCCTGTGGCCACTGCTGAGTTTTCCAAATTTGCCAGCATGTTGAGTGCAGCAGTTTCACAGGATCATCTTTCAGGATTTGAAATAGCTCAACTGGAATTCAATCACCACCACTAGTTTGTTCCTATCGATGCTTTCTAAGGCCCACTTTACTTCACATTCCAGGATGTCTGGCTCTAGGTGTGTGATTACACAGTTGTGATGATCTGGGTCGTGAAGATCTTTTTTGTACAGTTCTTCTGTGTATTCTTGCCACCTCTTCTTAATATCTTCTGCTTCTGTTAGGTCCATAACATTTCTGTTTTTATCGAGCCCACTTTTGCATGAGATGTTCCCTGGATTTCTAATTTTCTTGAAGTGATCTCTAGTGTTTCCCCTTCTGCTGTTTTCCTCTATTTCTTTGCATAGATCACTGAGGAAGGCTTTCTTATCTCTCCTTGCTATTCTTTTGGAATTCTGCATTCAGATGCTTATATCTTTCCTTTTCTCCTTTGCTTTTCTCTTCTTTTCACAGCTATTTGTAAGGCCTCCCCAGACAGCCATTTTGCTTTTTTGCATTTCTTTTCCATGGGGATGGTCTTGATCCCTGTCTCCTGTACAATTTCACGAACCTCATTCCATAGTTCATCAGGTACTCTATCTATCAGATCTAGTCTCTTAATCTATTTTTCACTTCCACTGTATAATCATAAGGAATTTGATTTAGGTCATACCTAAATGGTCTAGTGGTTTTCCCTACTTTCTTCAGTTTAAATCTGAATTTGGGAATAAGGAGTTCATGGTCTGAGCCACAGTCAGCTCCCGATTTTGTTTTTGTGTTTTTGCTGTTTTGCTGTGTAGAGCTTCTCCATCTTTGGCTGCAAAGAATAGAATCAATCTGATTTTAGTGTTGACCATCTGGTGATGTCCAAGTATAGAGTCTTCTCTTGTGTTGTTGGAAGAGGGTATTTGCTATGACCAGTGTGTTTTTTGGGCAAAACTCTATTAGCCTTTGCCTTGCTTCATTCTGTACTCCAAGGCCAAATTTGCCTGTTACTCCAGGTGTTTCTTGACTTCCTACTTTTGCATTCCAGTCCCCTATAATGAAAAGGACATCTTTTTTGGGTGTTAGTTCTAAAAGGTCTTGTAAGTCTTCATAGAATCATTCAATTTCAGCTTCTTTAGCATTACTGATTGGAGCATAGATTTGGATTACCATTATATTGAATTGTTTGTCTTGGAAATGAACAGAGATCATTCTGTCATTTTTGAGATTGCATCCAAGTATTGCATTTTGGACTCTTTTGTTGACCGTGATGGCTACTCCATTTCTTCTAAGGGATTCTTGCCCGCAGTAGTAGATATAATGGTCATCTGAGTTAAATTCACCCATTCCAGTCCATTTTAGTTCTCTGATTCCTAGAATGTTGATGTTCACTCCTGTCATCTCCTGTTTGACCACTTCCAATTTGCCTTGATTCATGGACCTGAGATTCCAGGTTCCTATGCAATATTGCTCTTTACAGCATCGTACCTTGCTTCTATCACCAGTCACATCCACATCTGGGTATTGTTTTTAGTTTGTCTCCATCCCTTCATTGTTTCTGGAGTTATTTCTCCCCTGATCTCCAATAGCATATTGGGCACCTAATGACCTGGGTAGTTCCTCTTTTGGTATCTTATCATTTTGCCTTTTCATACTGTTCATGGGGTTCTCAAGGCAAGAATACTGAAGTGTTTGCCATTCCCTTCTCCAGTGGACCACATTCTGTCAGACCTCTACACCATGGCCTGCCCTTCTTGGTTGGCCCCACATGGCATGACTTAGTTTCATTGAGTTAGACAAGGTTGTGGTCCTAGTATGATTAGATTGACTAGTTTTCTCTGATTATGTTTTGTGTGTCTATATACTCTGATGCCTTTTGCAACACCTACCGTCTTTATTGGGTTTCTCTTACCTTGGACATGGGGTATCTCTTCACGGCTCCTCCAGCAAAGTGTAGCCGCTACTCCTTACCTTGGAGGAGGGTTATCTCCTCACAGCCGCCCCTTCTGACCTTGAGCGTGAAGTAGCTCCTCACTTTAAAGAAGTATAATGAGACATAAATTTGGCTGTGATTGTGATAAGTATTTGTGAAACATAGTAGCTTTAAATCTAGGTAAAATTAAAGTAAATGAGCATTTTCACTTTCATTAAGGTGAAAGTTGCTCAGTTGTGACCAACTCATTGTGACCCCATGGTCTGTAACCCACCAGGCTCCTCTGTCTATGGGATTTCTCAGGCAAGAGTACTGGAGTGGGTTGCCATTTCCTCCTCCAGGGAATTTTCCTGATCCAGGCATCAAACCCAGGCCTCCTGCAATTCAGGCAGATTTTTTACCAACTGAGCCACCAAGGAAACATGCATTTTATTATAGTTTCATATAATTTTTTTTCTATATTCCATATTCTTTTATTAGTGCTTACTACAATTTCAAATTTCCAATATTAATATCAGGCTTTCTAGAATTTCTAACCTAACTGAGGGAAAGAGAGTCCTGTAAGACATGTTAAAGTTACATACTACTCTCCACACAGTGCAGCATTTTGTGGAGCACAGCTCCACACATTACTCTCAATACAGTCCAGGTTAAATGTGATTTTCTTCACACAAAATAGCAAATAAATCTGTAAGAATTTAGGTGAAATATTCTGAAGCAAAATTTGCTTTTTAAAAAAGTCTTGCCATTTTCAAGGGAAGGTAGGTATTTTGAGAATATGGGTGATTAAATCAATCTATATAGGCATATTTTATCCACTTTCATATCTGTATTTTACTTCACATAGTACATTAAATAAATGTATATATATGTCCATGAACATTATATATGTACATTATATACCTATATGTGCATATACATATATAACAGATAGATGTTTGTGTATGCGTGGAAAGAGAGAAAGAGAGTTCTTCTTCCATCTATGAGGTGCAGAATTGATTTTCTTTGCTTTTTACCAAGAAAAATGACGAGTGAAAACATAAGCCATACTTTAATATGCAGGTCAGGAAAACCTTAATATCAAGATTAATTATGTGCTATAGTGATTCCTTTGGGTTCATCTTTGAAACTCCACATTTCAATATTAGAAACATTGGAAAGAAAACTTTATCCAAGTATATTAAAAAGAGAACTGATCCAGAAAAAAGCACATGCTACTGCGAAACTTTCTGAGTTGCTTTCCCAGACATTCCTATTCAGAGAGGAATCATTCCTTGGTACCTAAGTGAATATGTGATGTATTTTGTCTTCTAGGACACTGTAGTTACTTTCCATTCCTGCCAAATATCAATCTTGTTGTCTTATAAATAGGATCATAACATAAGCCAGCTGACGAAAGGTACTCTTCATAATTCCACAGTGGTTTTGGTAACTGACAAGACAAAAAGGAGGGGTTCAGAAATCTAAGTCCTGTCTCTGAAGGAATTGGTATTTAAACCTAGGTGTGCTGAGTGGCACAAACTGGCTAATGAGTTAAGATGTTTGCACCATTTTTCTTTCTCAGGTGTTGAAATGGATACCCAAAGATCATCACAATTAAGGGAAGAAAACCTGTCCCTTTATCCAATTAAGATTTCTTTATACAGGACAGTTAGCAGAGAATTTCTTTGAAGATGATGATTTTTAAAAGTCTGCCTTTGTCAGCATCCAAAACATTTGAGATTTTCAGTGGTTTTTCTGTCTTGTTCAAACACAGTATCATGTTGTGAGAGGCTGAGAACAAGACAAATGCAGTATCTGCCTCATGAAAATTGTTTGGGAAAGTTGCACACATTTGCTGTTGACTTGAGAGCACTTTTTGTATGTTTGTTGGGGTTTGAAGGAAATATAAGAAATGAACCTACCTAAAAATAGGAAATGTTTCCTACAGGATTGTGTATTTCTGTGTGTGTGTGTATTAGTCTCTCAGCTGTGTCCGACTCTTTAGAACCCCAAGGACTGTAGCCCACCTTGCTCCTCTGTCTATGGAATTCTCCATGCAAGAATATCAGAGTGGATTGCCATCCTTTCTCCAGGGGATCTTCCTGATGTAGGGATTGAACCTGGGTCGCCACATTACAAGCTGATTCTTTGCCATCTGGGCCACCAGGGAATGTGTCAGTAACTAGCCACTTCATCCCACCTTTATTATTGAAAACATTCCATAATGGTATGATCATTCTCACTCTCATTTTAAAGGGTTTAATTGGAGAAGGCAATGGCAACCCACTCCAATACTCTTGCCTGGAAAATCCCATGGATGGAGGAGCCTGGTAGGCTGCAGTCCATAGGGTCGCTGAGGATCGGATACGACTGAGCGACTTCACTTTGACTTTTCACTTTCATGCATTGGAGAAGGAAATGGCAACCCACTCCAGTGTTCTTGCCTGGAGAATCCCTAGGGCGGGGAGCCTGGTGGACTGCCGTCTAAGGGGTCGCACAGAGTCAGACACTACTGAAGTGACTTAGCAGGTAGCAAGTGACTTAGCAATCCCTAAATAAACTTAAAAGGGATCAAATAACACAAGTAAACCATAACTCTATAGTACTTCCCTGGTGGCTCTGACTGTAGGGAATCCCCTTGCAGTGTGGAAGACCTGGGCTCAATCCCTGGGTTGGGAAGATCCCATGGAGGAGGGCATGGCAACCCACTCTAGTATTCTTGCCTGGAGAATTCCCATGGACAGAGGAGCCTGTCAGGCTGCAGTCCATGAGGGGCACGAAGAGCTGGACGTGACTGGGTGACTAAGCACAGCACAGCACAAGCCATATCTCTAGAGAGTTGAGATTTGAGTCTAGATCTGACACCAAACTAGGTGCTCATTTAGCCTAGTCGTTTGGTTCCCTAAATACCACATTCCTGACATAATAAAATGTAAGTGTCACCTAAAATCATGAGGGAATGGTAGAAATATAAAAAGAAAAAAAATTGTGTTAAGATACTTGGAACCTTACATTCATTAGAAATACTGAAGTAGACAGTTAACTCAGAGAAATAGGTGATGTCTAAGTAAATAATACATGTATCTATACCTAGAAAAGTTGATAAAATGTGAGACTGAAGATGCAAAAGTGATTTTACCTAGAATAACAGGATATGCTAAAAAATAAAAATTTACTCTTAAACTATAATAAAGATGTAATTTTCTATAGTGAATGAAAAATTATAATTTCTAATCTCCGAGAGGTTTAATGTAAGTCTGGACCAAAACAGCAAAAAATATGTTAATATCTCTATGTTCACCTGTTAATTACTAAAAATCTAGCTCAAAATGCAAAACTATATTATTTTAATTAAAAAGAAAACACTGTATATTCTTTCCTGGAGGAGGGATATGGTACAAGTTATCAGTCAAAACAGGATTATCAAATGTTATATTACATGTAATGGGCTGTATCTGATCTTCATTTTTATTAGTCTCCAAAAAATTAGAGAATTTACTTTGATTTTATGAGACATTTGTTGTATAAAGAGTAATGTCTATTATATCTACTAGCTCAAATCTTGAGCTTTCAGCACTGCAAATGTTTCAAGCATTTTATCAGTCTCATTGATGAACAATAAATTACTTCCCTCTTAAATTTTTTGAACTTTGAATATGCAGGAATATTCTACCATCTATACTACTTGTATAATACTTTATTGATGTGTAGATGATATTCTAGACATCTATATATGATATATAGTTTACAAAACATTTGACCAATTATTAAAACGAATCTTCCTTTGACTAGTTAATGCTTACGTTTGTCAAAATGTAACTGGAAATTTATTTCTAGAGGTTTTAGGCGACACTTATTTTGATCTATATCTATCACTTCTTGCCCTTAGTGTATGCCAGGCATTGTGGAAACTGCTTTACATAACTTTTTATTGAATCAAAACTTCCATACAGTAAAATGATTTCCTTTTCTCAAGTTCGTTGCATTTTTCCTGTATGTGTGCTGTGCCGTTTTGTTATGCTAAGTCACTTCAGTCATGTCTGACTCTATATACCCTTCGATAAATTCTCTTGTATGCCTGAACCCCATAAACACTGCTTAGATTAAGATATTGAAATAATTAGAAATTAGGTTTTTTTAATGAAAGAAAGAGTGTATATAGCTAAGGCTATTGAATTTTTCAAAAAACTGGAAATACCATTATTAAAGGACTTTAATTTTATTAAAAACAGATACCATAAAACTTTGGTAAATTGTCTCATGGTGACTAATATAACTGCAGAAATGATTATTTTAGATTAGCTGTGTAAAATGGGAAAATGTTTATAGGCTACTTATGTACATTAACAAAAATAGTTCTCTAGCTCCAGTATAGATGCAGTAAGGGTCTTTAAAGTGACAGAATTTATTCAAGGTGAATATGACTGTGTCCTTTTCCAGGTTTTTGACAAAATTCCTTTGCTACTCTTAAGTTGTTATTTTGAAATTTGGTGTCAGTGAAAGAAACTGATGATTAAATTGGAAATGTATTGAAGAATAGTAATTAAGAAAGGTAACTTTAATAAATGCTAATATTTTCTACATTCATCTGCTCTAACAGCTTTATTTTAAAAAAAAGCATAAAGAAATAATAGAAGAGAAGAGTTTAATTCTAGAGGAAGGAAAAAAAAAATCTCTAAACCTGAACACTAACAAAAATTGTACATTATGGGTCTTCCTCCTCAAAGAAATTGACATATAGTAATTCAGTCTACAGTTTAAGGATTGATGCTTGACTGTTCTCTTTCCCTCCTATACAAAACCATCAGCAATCTTTGCTGATTTTACCTTCAATTATATCTCACATCCAAACAATTTTTGGCTGCCTCAAGGTTACAACCCTGGACTATCATCCCTGGCTGATGGCTGAACTACTGCCATCATATTTTAATAGATCTTCCCGCTTCTGCTCTTGCCCATGTGCAGAATATGTTCACCATGTCCCTCAGAGTGATCTTTATGAAATGTAGACCATGGTATGTGACTTTTCTGCTTTCAAATCCTAATGGTCTTCAACCTGGAGTTGACAATTATTCTTTCAGAAAGGGCCGGAAAGTAAATATTTTCAGCCTCCCGCTCCACATATGGTCTCTGCTACATGCTCTTCTCCTTTGTTTTTGATGTTTTATCAACAAACATGTAATAATGTAAAAACAGCAACAACAACAAAAAAATTACTGGCTTCTCAGGCCATGTAAAGTTGTCTGAGGGCTATTTGGCCTGCTATAGTTTGCAAGCTCTTAAATATAAATCTGGACAGTGATTAAAATGCCTTGTGTGATTCCAACCAACCTGACAGCTGCTCTGACATCATCAGTTATGTGGTTCCTTTTCTGTGGTTCATTTTCTGCCTTCAAGCTACATCACCCTCTTATTTTTCCTTGATCAAACAGAACTTATACTTCAATAAGGCCTTTGCACTTCATGTTCCCTCAGACTATAGCATCTGACTGCCAGATATTCGCATGACTGACATTTTTACATCTTTCAAGTTTATGTTCAAATAGAATGACTCCAAAGAATGACCTAGATTATATATTCTTATCCAAAACAGTAGCCAGTTGTAATCTATCAATTTTCCCTGGTATTTTTTTTCCCTTAAGCTTTTAATGACATAAAATATGCTATTAATCTGTCTTGTTAGGCACAACTCAATAGATTTTAATTATCCTGTGAGTACAGCTTTTGACTATTATGTTTATAACTTATTAAATACAGAAAGTGGCATAATACGTTCTCAAAAAATGTATATAAATATACAAAAATAAATTCATTAATGTATTCATTCTGAAAGAGATTATAATTTATTAATTATAGTCTTAATGCTGAGGTGATTTTAATGACTCTATACTAAAATGTTGTCTTGTTTAACTATCACAAATTTCTCAAGCATACATAATATAACTCCTATTGATTCTAATTCAGTGGTAAAGTGCAGTGTTGTCAGCAACTTAATTGCAAATTATTCAAGGAAAAAAGGAACATATATAAGAATATATACAAGAATAAAAATATGTGAGGAGATATTAAATTTTCATAATTTTTGGTGAAAATATGTGGGCCTGCATAGTATGAGTCTTTTTTTTTCCTATGGCTTTAACTGCTTTTTTGTTTTTTAAAATACGTTCAGGTAAGCATGTACTGGCATTTGTGGAGACATAAAGAATACATTTTTTTTTGTGTGTGTGTGTTGTAGAGGTTTTTATTTTTTTTTTAATTTTAGTTTTTATTTTTTAAATTTTAAAATCTTTAATTCTTACATGCATTCCCAAACATGAACCCCCCTCCCACCTCCCTCCCCATAACAACTTTCTGGGTCATCCCCATGCACCAGCCCCAAACATGCTGCATCCTGCGTCAGAC